>NC_058033.1:17902858-18145358 GCF_019176455.1 Solea senegalensis
TCACTGATGCTTCAGTTCAACAACACACATCTATTATTATTATCGTTATTGTTGTTGTTTTATCTGTCCCTTTGTTGTTATTATATTATTATTATCATGTGTCACCCAATTACTTTTTCTAGCACACTGATCTCTAAGAAAACTCTCCACCTGCTTGATAAAAAAAAAAAATTATACCAACAGCAGCCATAGCCAAAGAAAGCTGACCACTGATGGATATTACATACATTACATTTTCATGTAGGCACAAAGTCAGAAAAATATACCTTCACATAACACCAGTATGACCATCCATTCTGAAACAAGAGTTTAAGTCATTAAGGTGTACCTAATGGCGTTTCAGTCCTTATTAACTATCTAAGAGCTATAGATTCAATAGCTCAGTAGAAGAAGAATAATAACCATTGTCACATTAAGCAAAAGCTGCAGGTAGTATTTTTGCCTTGTCATATCATGGTTGTTGGTTTCCTAAACATTACAACTAAACTTTTCTTTCTGCCCTATTTCACATTTTTTCCACAGTTGCATTATTAATAAGTTACATTTTAATACATACACACATACAGAGGGCACCATGGAAGTTGCTTGGCACATTCTCATGCTTGACCAACCGCCTACAATCTAATTTACGATACAAGCCACAGTAAAACAGGTCTCCTCACACCAACATCTCCCAGTTCAGTCAAGAGGCTTCAGCATTTACAGATGAGAGGAAACAGGAGCCTGCATTGGCCACCATTAACACTTTTTTCTGCATAATTATCCTGCAAAAAGGAGGACACACACACAACCTGGTGCACAAACATGAAACAGTTCAGCTTTACCTACAGTATCTTCATATACTGAGTTTAGATTCATAATTTAATTTGTATATACTGTATCTTAATATGCTGGTACCAGGTATTCACAGTGACTCTAAAATAAAATTACAAGAGTTATTTTGTACAAGAAATAAGAAAGTTTGAGCTAGTGGAAAAAGTTTGGAATCCTTTTTATCTAAGCTCAGAGTCTGTAGTTGGAGTTGAGTTTGTGATTGAGTCAGTTCTGTTCCATATCAGTGGGATTCAGGAGAGCTGCCTGGGTTTTTTGTTGGCACTGAGGAGACGCAGTCCAACTCCTCTGAATGCACGTTTGAGCACGGCACGGTCAACAGTGGACACAAAAAAGTGAGGTATGAGAGGGGTCTTACCCACCTTCTTATGTTGAACAGGATATGACTGAACCAAATACAGGATGTGTCCTGTGCTGATTTCACAAAAATAAAAGTGCAAGAAAGACAGACAAACAAAAGACTTCACCGACGCATGGGCCATACTGAACAATTACCCCAAAATAGTCCCACAAATCATATTTAAATACAATATTCTGCTTTCCACTATTAGTTCAATGTGGCCATGGACATCCTGTGGCCAAGTGGAAAGAGAACTTGGCTCCTAACCGGAAGGTTGCCGGTTCAAGTACTCCTGAGCAACTGAGCTACTCAGTGTGGCAGCCCACTGCTCCTAATTTTAGGATGGGTCAAAATGCAGAGAATAATTTCCCTAAGGGGATTAAGAAAGTATCTTTCTTAAGAAAGAAAAAAAATTATGCAGACATGTAAAGCTATTTTGCTGTTAAAAGAAAAGCTGCCGTTTGGCCTTTTGTGGTTGAAACTAGCAGGAGATCCTCTACAGTATGGCTGCTACAATAGTGAGGTTAGAGGAAAACAGCTATTTCCTGCCATGAGCTGTGTTTTTCAGGAGAGAGGTATAAACCTTGTCAGTATTACTTTAATACTGTTTACATACACACTTTCAGAGGGAACAAGCATGCTCAGTTCATTGTTTTAGACATTTCTATTCCTATATATGTATACATATACATATATATGTATATATATATATATACATGTATATCTGTATATACTTTTTTATTGTCTCTCCTTTCTTAAATACAATACTACTGAGAAGAGGATGAGAATATTGACCTTACACAACTGATTCTATGTCAGTTAACATTGTTACTTCTGGCTGTCCGCAGGATTGACTGTCACGTTCCCTCACACAGAACCACACAACTACACATCTGGCAGAGAGGATAGCAATACTACGGTTCACATACATTATTGGTGATATATTAATATATACATAAATATATACACTTTTGGTATATTCAGGTAAGACACTAACAAACATGCTATTCAGTGTCTCTCAGTCTTAATTGCCACTTTTTTTCAAGTGCTCTTCAGCTCAGCTTGTCAAGTATTTGTAACAACCGGAAGAGATGCACACAAACAGACACACACACACACACACACACACACACACACGTGTGGCACACATCCACACACTATTATACACACTCCAGCAACAAAGCAGCCTGAGAGCTGCACACCTGTCAGTCTGTGAAGGTCATCGGATCTTAAAATGTAATTTATTTATTTATTTATTTTTTATCAGTTGATTTGCATACTCCCTCACCAACAGGCAGGATTCAGGACAGAGGCTGTGGTAATACACAGACTGAAGAATACAGGTGTGTGTATGAACATCGAGTGTACCGAGCGTACACAGACACTGTTCGGTTTGCATCTTTCTTCTGATTTGCCTGCTTGTGCAGTGGTGAAGCTAACAGGGCTTGTTGACATTGCACAGCAGCTCGGTGACTTTGATGAGGCGGGCTACTGTGCTCTGCGACTCCTCCTGCAGCCGCTGATTGTTCTGTCTGAGGCTCTGCACCTCGGCCTGCAGCACCGCCTTGTCCTCCTTCTCCTGAAAGACATCATCACACAACAAAACAAAAGCCGTCGCTCAGATCGCTGTGGCAGGAACGGGGGGGAGCAGCGGTGGCGTTAAGGAAACTAGTGGACACACATAAACACAGAGCTTGGAATAAAACAAGTATAGAGAAGCACATCACATGGCAGTGAGGCAGAACACACTCGCAATCCAAAACTGTACAGAAACAATAAGCTGCTGAACTGATGCTACGCGTATGACATTATATTTCTCTTTCTTGTTTTAGTCTCTACCTGGTAAAACAAAACAATGTGTTGGCTTTTCACACTTTATATAATGTAGTAAAAAAAACAAACATGTCCTTTAAGGGCTGATCACAACAGTTATAATTTTCATGTCTCAATTATCAGAAGATTCTCAAGAGCGCAGGGTGATTTCTTAGCTCAATTCTGTCCATTCTGCTTCGTAGTTCAATAATAATAATAATAATAATTCAACAGAGACATTTTTATTGGGAAAATAAACATATAGGCAGTAGTTAACTAAACTAATCATTAATTATAGGACTGACAAATGCCCTTTGTCAATATTCTTTGTGGGCTCTAAGTGAATAACATAAATAGAAATAGAAATAAATGTATACATTTCAAAAATCAAAAGTAAAAACAGGTTTAGATTCAGTCATAATCAATAACTTAAGCATAGGGAAAAATTATTCTTTGCAAATAAAGACATATAAAATCTGTAGTTGAGTGGCTTTTGTGGATTTTATATTGAGAATTAGTGAAATTAGAATTTTTTTATTTTTTTTTTGCATTTCCAAAATTACTGGTTGAGTGGACAGGATAATATACTGTACATCTTCTCACTCTGGTAACAGAAACTGATCAGCTTAAATACTTGTTTTCCTACCTGCTGACTTTCCTTTGTGGCTCACTGAAAACAGATTTAGAGAGAAAAACAATGATACACGTCAAAGCACCTTTTGCAAGTCATCCTGCAGCCTCTTCAGCATGGCCTCCAGCTGTGATACCTTCCCCTCTAGATGGCCTGGAGAGTCACTGCAACAAAGAGGAGCAGTGACACATTGTCAAAAACAATGACACAATGTTAAAATGAGCAGCAAAATGTTAAACAGTAGCTGTTGTCTTTCAACTTGAAGGCTGTAGGTTTGATTCCCAGCTCCGCTAGTCTACATATCGTTATGTCCTTGGGCACTTCACCTACGTTGCTCCTGATGGGTGTGCCTGGAGCGTATGAATGGCTATGAGTGTGAATGGCAAAACTGTAGAGTAAAGCAGTTTTGAGTGGTCATGAAGACTACAAAAGCACTATATAAATACAGACCATTTACCCTAAAGTCTGCAATTAGACATCAATCAAATAGAAATGTGTCAAAATTAGTGCTGTCAGTGTAACGCATTATTAATGGCATCGCAAGATTAACATTCTTTATGGCCTAGAAAACCTTGCAGTTTTTTTCACATGCTGTTGCAACATCTAGTAACGTTAGAAAAACTACAACACCACAGCAGATCTAGCTAGACCGGAAACAAAACAGGCACATTGCACACACTTGTTTAAGAATGTAACGGCTGTGTAAAGGCGGGACATCCAGCCCCGCCCACAATACAATTTCAGGATCCTTGTGTCCGCCTTGCGGTTGAGAAGAAGAAAGATTGGAAGTCCATCATGAGTGTAAAATGTCAAAACCTCATTCACATGTAATGAGGAGTGAAATAAGATTTATTGCAGAGAATTGTTGTTGTTATGAAACTAAACTGTAGGTTAACGTTAGTGGTTAAAACATTTAACATGTACTACCTACTCTAACATTTGCGAACTAGATAACCATGTTACATTTCAAGAAACGATGGGTTATCTTTAATTAACGCTACTGTTAATTAAAGCTGTTAATTGAAGCTGAGCTGTAACGTCAAAGCTGTGTTCACACCAAACGCAAGTTAAAATATGTCTGTTACTTGATTACAGCTATCTGATGTGCTTGACTATGACCCAAGGGAGCACAATCACAGCTAAATTGCCCCGCATACTGGTTTAGTTGACTTGCTTTGCGTTTGGTGCGAACGCACAGTAACAGTAACAAAGCGAACTCGTAAGTCGTCTTTAAACACAGAGGTTGTGGGTTTGATTCCTTGACTCACCTGAGTGGTGTAACATAATAATGGCCAATAACATAATAAGTTATTACATTATTGTCTCAACAACTTTATTACATTATTGGCAATTTATTACGTTATTGGTTTTATTACATTTAAATTATTAAGTTATTGGCCGTTATCGGTTGCTACATACCTCAAAAAGCTTGAACCTTGGACTGGATAAAACACAAGGCAACCAAAGAGCTGGGAAAGGTGATGAAAGAAGTATAAGTGTGTGTCTCTGGCTTTGCATGTTCACCGGTTTCTTCCCACAGTCCAAGAACGTGTAGAGTTTAATTGGGCACATTCATAACCATAGGTACGAATGTGATGGGGGTAGGGTAACTCAGTGGTTAAGACCGGTACCCTGTGTGCAAAAGACTTCATGGTCGCAAGTTCAACTCCACCCCTGCCAGGTTGTATTCAATTCCCTTGTAAGTCGCTTTGGATAAAAGCATCTGCTAAATGACATGTAATGTATGCTTTATTCATATCTGTGTGATGGACTGAAAACCAGGTCAAACAAGTCAACCTATGTCAGCTGGGATCGGCTCCAGTCCCGCAACCCTCATGTAGAGGTTAAAATGTTAGACAATGAATGGACTGACTGTTTGTACGTGTAGCAACCCACCTTTCTTTTGAGTCTTTAATCTTGCCATCAGCCTGGTCAGCTCCTGCTTGAGATGGATCTCCTACTTTGTGGTCTGTGATGTTATTAGGAACATTATGGACATTAGTGTCATTTAAAACAACAGTGTATAAAACACTCAAAGTAAATGTGAGAGCGGAAAAGAGAAAGAGTAAGCATGGTTTTATTGATTGATAAATAATTGCATAATGACCCGATTTCAAAAACGCCCCGACAGCACGATTAATAAAGTAAAGTAATAAGCTAACAAAGATTTTGCTTACTTTAGATGGACCTGATGTTTTATTGTGTTTGTATAACGGGGAAACTTGTCCAGAAAAAGAATGTCGTTTTAAGGTAATAAGTCTTGTCATTGTGTTCTCTATATCTGTGTATAGTCAGTATTAAGTTGCTGTGAGTGTGATTGGTTGTTTGTCTGTATGTGCGCCTGTGATGGACTGACAAACTGTACAGGGTGTACTCTGCCTTTTTGAGAATGAATGTATGTAGCCACTGTGTGCAGGATATCCCTTGCCATTGTTAAGAAAAAGATGCTGAATTTGGCGTACATTGGACAGGAACACGTTTTGTGTTTTACAAAACTTTGCATTTGTCAGTTGCTGAAAGTGTGTTCATACACCTGTGCGGTGTATGAACAATAGAAATTCCGCAGCTGGGGACAACATGCATGAAGCTGTGCTCTTTTGGAGACAAATGCTGGAGCACATTTGTGAGTGAATTTGACACTAACACTGGCAATTTGCAACCTATCCTTTCAGGGACTCAGTGGAAAATTCCTTGCAATAATCGAGCAACTGGCAAGTTGTGACCCTGTGCTGTAAGAGCTGATTAAACGGCCCAAGGGGTCAATTAAATACCTCAGCCCCGCTGTCCAGAATGAGCTCATGGATGGCAAAAATAAGGCTGTTCTCTGCAGTATCATCATTTGATGTGGTTTAGGCAGATTGTATCAGTTTATGTATGTTTTTTTGTAATTCTCACAGCTCACTTCAGTCTCATTGTGCTCTATAGACTTCACATGATATGATCGCGTGCCACAAAAAATACCTTTTTTGTCACAGTCAGTGGTCACTTCAGCACTATGGTGACATTGAACAGCTCAGCTCTGGCTCATGTATTATTTTCACCTCTCAGTACTGTGACCAAGCACAGTCCGTGTGTATGTGTGTGTTATTAGTAACTTGTGTATATTGTATATGCGAGTTACTAATAACATAAAAGCTCATAAAGGCTAAAAGATAGAGCCCCAGTGCAAGAGCCCCACTGCACAACAGTCAACTGTTTAGCCTGCAGCTTGAAACACATATTTAACAATGTTTTACTCATATAGTGTCAAATAAATGATAAAAAAAAATCATTATTATTATTATTAGAATTATTAGTCAATCTGTCTATGCATGTAGGATAACAGATCAAAATTCAAGATGAGTAAAAAACACTCCTTACCCTCTCGTGACAAAGCTTCCAGGATGTTGCGGCATGCTGTGGCCAGGTCAGCAATTGATTGCCACTCCTCCTCTGTTGAATCTGTTGTTTCTGAGAGAACTAAGAAAAAGAATTCAAACTTATCACACTTTCATTTAAAAACACACCTCAGTGTAGCAAATATAGTTTGGTAATTACAGCAGAACATCCAGCAGATTTACTTTGGACAGAAGCAAACCACTGGGGGGTGCTGCTACACTAATGCTGGTAAGATTCAGGGTTTGGTAAAACCCTTTGGTAAATTCATGGATGCAAATTTAATACTGATCCGCTAAAAGAGTTGAAACAAATCAGGCTTCCTTCAAGTGAACATAAAGAGCCCCGCCCCCATAGAAATCAGAAGAATGTGATGAGAGGCTGAGCACATCTGCTCTTATGGCTGTTCAATTATGAGTTTCATAGTCTCAGCAGTGGCAAAGCAGATGGTGTAAGAGGGGTTCCTTGATTCAGGGCTGCCCAAAACTCCACCCCTCCCTCCCTTCCACTATCCATCTGTCCCCCTTTTATTCCAGCCCTAGCAGGGGGTGGCAGCGGTGCAGGGTTGATATTGGATTAGTGTACTGAATAGGGGGCAGTATGGATGAAAGAAGAGGGACAAAGTGTAATGCAGTGGGGAGACAAGGGAGGAAAATGACAAGAGAGGTAGAGAAGAGAGACAAAAGTAATAATATAAAGCTCAAGTCAGACAGAGATCATCTGCAAATATGTGTAATTGTTCAATTTTGGCATAATTGAAGTAGTTGTGCTCTGCAAAAACAGATTTTGAAGAAAGCGAAAGTCTTTTTTCTGTTCTTATTTTTTGCATAAAAAGAAAAATTTGAAGTAGCAAAATAATACAATTTTAAGAAAACAATATCTAACTTTGTCTTATTAAGATTCAATTCAATTTATTTAAATAGCGCCAATTACAGCTAATTTTAAGCTTTGGTTACTTTTGGTTATAAGCTAAAACAGCGGTTTGCATGACAGGGTTGGTGCGTGTGCAATTATAAGATATGTTAAGGAACACAATACACTGAAGAGATGCATCAATATGACTCTTTGAGGTCCAATGCTGATACCAGTGGCACAAACTTGAGTATTAACCAATAGCAATATCTGTATGATACAATCATCTAATATCTTTATTAACCTCTAAGCAACATGTTTGTGCTGATGGATTTCCATCTAGCTATAACCAGCCAAATCCAAAACATATACTGCCAGTTGGGTAAGCAAATTGTTCTTGGCTAGAATTTGTAAAACTGGTTTGGAAACTTAAAGGAAACTGGAATATTTTATAAAGACAAATTGGAGGTGGAGATTATTTATATTAATGACTGAATTTACTATTATTCGTCAAGTGCAAAACTCATTTTTTTCTTTTCAGGCAAAACATAATAACACTTTCCCAGAAATTAGACTTATTTTACTTTCTTGAAAATATATTTTTGCAGTATAATGCTAAAACAAATATTCTGCTCCCATAAAGAAGAAATAAACAGCTCACAACATGACTACAACAGAAAAACCCTGCAGCGCATAGTGAACACAACTGCGAAGATCATTGGTGTCCCACTCCCCTCCCTGCAAGACACGTACAACACCCGCCTCACCTGAAAAGCAACCATGATTGTGCGAGACGTCAGCCACCCTGCACACAATCTCTTCTGCCTCCTGCCCTCTGGGAGGAGATACAGAAGCATCCGTGCCCCCTCCACCAGACTTGCAAACAGCTTCATCCTCCAGGCCATCAGAAGCTGAACTCTCTCCCCTCTCTCCCATCCACCCCTCCCTGCCCCCCCAGAAACTCTGGTCTCTGAAGTAGCTGCTACTGTGTCCTTCAGTTTTTCTTTCTTGCACTACTACATCACATCTCTTGCACACTTCTTTTTGCACTCCTACTTACATATATTCTTGAAAACTATAGCCTCTGAAGTTGTTGCTATTTTATTATATAACACATCCCCAATGACAAATCCAGTGATTTTGACCAGTACTGATAGTGAGTATCATGGGCAACTTACTCTTAGTGATGGTGTTATGAAGACTTAGAGCTCGTGAATTTCGCTCAGCGCGGTCTACACAGGACAAGGAAAAAGCAGAGTCACTCGCTGAAGCTCTGTCATCGGCAAACTCGGCTCCTATGAACTGAAGACAAAAGACAGACACAGAGATACAGAGGAAGCAACATTGTCAGTTGGGAGGGGAAGGGGAGTGTTGGGGAGAAAGCAATCAGATATCCTCTCCTTTCATTTCAGTCTGTCACCTGTTCGTCTTCCAGGGAAACCTTGGGTTTTACAGCAAGGATCAGATCAGGTGTGGTGTCTCTCAGCTCCCCGACATTTTCATAGATGGGGTGTTCAACCTTCAGCCCCACATTGTCATACAGATGTCTAAAGAGATATGATGGAGGTAAAAAAAACAAATATGCTGTTGATCCTTCAAAGCCTGAAACTGGAGCACTTGTTTTAACCTAGTTGACATTTGCTATCAAGCGCTCAAAATGTCTTTCAAAAATATTATATCTGATGCAATTCAGTCCAGTCATTAAGTTTTAATTTACTTCACATAGAAAGTCTAATATATAATATTAATGTTGGTGAACAGCTGCCCTCCAACATTAATAAACTCTAAACTCTCTGCCACATGACATCCACAACATTGACTCCCTTCACACCTTTAAATCCAGACACAGCTTTTCAGAATTGCCTTCCCCCTCTGACCCCGCACCCCCACCTTTTCTATGTCACCATTATTGCAGCTTTTGAAGATTATTTTTAGCGCTTTTGTTTTAAATTAAAAAATGTTTAGCTTTGCAAATTGTATTTTTATTGCCTGTATTTTATTTATTTTTATTGTATTTCTCTGCTCTTTTAATCATGTACTGTAAGGTGACCTTGAGTGCTTTAAAAGGCACACTTAAATGCATTGTTATTAGTGCCTGCTGCTGCAATGCATTCTAGTGAGAACCTAGAGTTCTCACTAGAATGCATTGAGCTGAAGCATCTCTTGATATTATTCTCATTTTCCTCTTCCGCCCGTTTTTCGGCGCTCTACTCCTCACGCAGCTTTGAGAAAACTCCAACACATGTTATATCAAAACGTGCGGCCTGATCGGGAATAATGTGCTATGACTTTTCTAAGACGAGTAACCATGGCGACAAAAATCGCGAAAAACTGCCAAAAATGTCCCTATTAAAATGAATGGGAAACGGTCGAAAAAAGGAGAAAACCAAGAAAACCAAGAAAACCAAGCCCACTTTGGAGCATCACAGTGTCGTTATACTTTAACGTAGAAACGTGGTTGGAACTTTAAACGAGTCACAAGACTTGGGACTTTTCTCACCTAAGTCAAAGTTTTAGTACATGTTACGGTTTTTACACAATCGCAGTTTACGTTTTGTACTTTTTTGGGGGTTTTCTGATTTTATAAAGATTGTGTGTGGGGTGTGTGTGAGAGTGACACACTCTAGTGAGATTCAGCAAAATAATCACCAAAAATTTCTAAACAAATTCTTCTCCTGCCCACAATTTCCAATCTACACAGACAATTTACATCAAAACGTTGCCATGGTTGTTCTCTAACACTGTGTGTGTTTTCATGTTCATATGACTTATAGTTTTTCTTAAAATCACCTCAAAGTGCAGAGAATTCTGGTCACAGCCTTCATTCACTTACATGTTAAAATGTCTGCTTTGGAGTTTTGGAAAAATCAACCCGAGGGTGATTTTAAAACTGTGATTTCTCTGTCAATTCACACCCGTTTGTCACAACTTTAAATGTGGGAGTTGCTGAAAGCCTCCTGACACTCACAACCCAAAAATTCTATCTCTATCATCAACCGTTCTTGAAGTATGACAACTTTAAAACATGCTGTTTTCTCTGCTCTCAGAGCTTTTGGAGAGTTAGGGACAGGTGTGTGTGTGCGTGTGTGTGCGTGCGCACGCGTGTGTAAGGAGAAGAGGGGACTTAGGGAGGGGCTTGTCAGTCTCTCTGTATTCTTCCACCCAAAACTTTGGCGTGTAACTCCTCCCACAGTTATATCAAAACGTGTGGCTTGACCGGGAGTAGTTTTCATAGCGTTTTGGGTAACCATGGCGACAAAGATCGCAGAAAACTGTGAAGAATTTCCACATACACATGAATAGGAAACAGAGGGGCTTGTGAATCTCTCTCTCCCTCCTTAAAAACTTGGTGTTTTAAAGGGTGATTCCACCAAAATACCACTCTGTCTAAATACTTTTAAAGGTTCAATCCACATTTTCAGATTTTAGAACGCAGGTGTTAGGAAGGGGGAGGGGACATCATGGAGTGGGAGGGGGTTATGAGTTATTCTCTTTTAAAGGGTGATTCCACCAAAATACCACTCAATCGTTTAATCCTTTACATAGACATAGTATAGTATGTGGTCCAAAATCAATCAAAAGTCATAGTCATAGTGTAGTATGTCCTCCAAAATCACTCAATAAAGTCATAGTATAATATGTCGTCCAAAATCATTCAAAATGTCATAGTATAGTTTGTCGTCCAAAATCAATCAAAACATTCATAGTATAGTATGTCGTCCAAAATCGGTCAAAAACGTCACATTATAGTATGTCGTCCAAAATCAATGAAAAATGTCATAGTATAGTATGTAGTCCAAAATCACTGAAGTATAGTATGTCAGTCCAAAATTGGTCAAAAAGTCAAAGTATGTCTAAAAATCATCAAAATATAGTAGTAGTATGTCGCCCAAAATTGGACAAAAAGTCATAGTAGGCATCCAAATCACTCAATAAAGTCATAGTATAGTATGTCGTCCAAAATCGGTCAAAAATGTCATAGTATAATATGTCGTCCAAAATCAATCAGAAAAGTCATAGTATAGTATGTCGTCCAAATTTTTACAAAAAAGTAAAAGTATGGTATGTCATCCAAAATCAGTCAAAAAAGTCATAGTATAGTATGTCAAAATCGTCAAAAACACATTATAGTATGTCGTCCAAAATCACTGAAAAACGTCATAGTATAGTATGTCGTCCAAAATTGGTCAAAAAGGCATAGTATAGTATGTCGTCTAAATTTTGACGAAAAAGTCATAGTTTAGTACTGTATGTCGTCCAAAATCGGTCAAATGCGTCATATTATAGTATGTCAAAATCACTGAAAACGCCATAGTATAGTATCAAATTGGTCAAAAGGCATAGTATAGTATGTCGCCTAAATTTGACAAAAAGTCATAGTTTAGTACTGTCGCCCAAAATCGGGTCAAATCGCCATAGTATAGTATAGTCAAAATCGTCAATAGTCATAGTATAGTCTGTCAAATGAAGTATAGTACGTCAAATAGTATAGTATGTCGTCATAAATCACTCAAAAACGTCATAGTATAGTATGTCGTCCAAAATTGGACAAAAAAGTCATAGTATAGTACGTTGTCCCAAATCACTCAATAAAGTCATAGTATAGTATGTCGTCCAAAATCAGTCAAAAAAGTATTTTTGTATAAAATATGTGCAAATATTATCTTTAAAGATTAAGGGCAGATCATGCTCCATTGTTCAATATGGCTATGGCTTTCACTGAAGTCTGTTCTGTTCGTATTTCAGTTTATGTAAATGTATGCAATGTAAAAAGACGAAAAAAAAGCAGACAAAAATATAAAGTGTTTGTTTTAAAGAAAAAAACAATAGTTTGTATTACTTCTGTATTACACCTCTTCTGTAGTCAGTGTCAATATTTTCACCTATTGATTAAATGTTGAATTAAGTTATCTGTGTTGTTCTTGGACATTGGATTTGGCATCCTGTCGGTGGCATCTTGATGTTTTTTTCATCACTAGCTAAAAAATAAGAGAGGATTTGGAAGAAATCATTTCTCCTTGTTTCAAACATCTTACACAATAAAAGTGTCTGCTGTCCAATACTCTGCTCCAATGCGTCCTTTATTTTAAAGCTGACCTGATTATGTGTTTAACTAAAGCACCACTGCAGAATGCAGAGACGTTGCATACTTCAGAAAAAGTCATAGTATAGTATGTCGACCAAAATCAGCCAAAAAAGTCGACATACTATACTATGACTTTTTTAGGTGATTTTGTTCGACATACTATACTATGAGTTCTGGATAGTAGAATTCTGGACAACATGCTAAACTATGAGCTTATGTCTGTCTGTCTGTTTGCGCTTCACACTGGTGACCAAACTTTAAAAAAGACAGTGAAGAACCATGAGGAAGTGAGTCTGACACCTTGAGGACTTGAACAACACAACTTCATGGTCTGATGAAGTAGATCAGCTGATTAAAGTGATTCTAATGTTTGAAAGACTCTGAGAATTTTAAAAACTCAAGAACACCAAGAATTTCACTATCTGTTCAACAGCGCAAATAGCTCACTCCATCAGAAGATGACTTTTGTCACCGAGGTTGAGAGTTCAACTCTTACTGTCAACTGAACTTCTGCACTGCTTTCAAACTTTAGACCAAAATAAGAAGTTAAAAATACTAGCAACGTATTGTTTGCAGTTCAGGAAGAATAGCTCCTCCTTGAGGAGTAGGACTTGTATGTCTGAGGTTGTGAGTTCAAGTCTTATGATAACCCTCAAGTGACAGTTTTCAAAATTCTGACCTGGACGAGAAAGTTAAGCACACCAAGTAAGTTAGAGGGTCACCATCAGAAAGAATGGCTCACACCATCAGAACGAGACTTGGATTGCTGAGGTTGTGAGTTCAAGTCTTGCAATCAACTGAACTTCTTCCAACTTTAGAACTTCAGACCAACATAAGAATTTAAAAATACCAGCAACATTTCCTTCTGCAAGAGTAACTCGTGCTCTAAGAATCAGACTTACATGTCAAAGGTTATGAGTTCGAGTCTTATGGTCACCTCATTGAGTGCAATGTTCAAAGTAAACAGTCAAAAGCTCTAAGAGAACCTGGAGAAGAGAAGTTGCAGGTAGCTCAGTGTACAAGAATGCTGCTGTGAAATCCACAGCTCGTAGGTTCAGTTCTTCTGAGGACCAGTATGTTTTAAAGGTCAACATCCAAAGTGAAGATTGAAATGAGACCGAAAGTCTTGGTTGCAGCAGGATTTGGTGGTGCAGTGGTTTTATTCACAACCATGGGAATGGTTTACAAGGTTACAGGGTGACCGGTTCGATACCACAGCCTTGCAGGTTCCATTCGGCAGCCTTGCAGGGGTGGGGCAGGGCAGGTTGTGCAAGAGGTGAGGTTTGGGCAGGGCAGGTTGCAAGAGGTGAGGTTGGGACAGGACAGGTGAGGAGAGGCAGGGCAGGTGGTGAGGTGAGGTGAGAGGAGGTGCAGGGCAGGTAGTGAGAGGAGCAGAGGGGCAGGGATGGAGTGAGAGAAGCAGAGGGGCAGGGCAGGACTGAGAGGAGGAGGAGGGGCATGGAAAGGTCAAAGGTCAAATACTTTATATTACACTGTGCAGCAAAAGGTAACCGCATTAAGACACTTAGTTAAAAATACTAGCAACGTATTGTTTGCAGTTCAGGAAGAATAGCTCCTCCTTGAGGAGTAGGACTTGTATGTCTGAGGTTGTGAGTTCAAGTCTTATGATAACCCTCAAGTGACATTTTTCAAAATTCTGACCTGGACGAGAAAGTTAAGCACACCAAGTAAGTTAGAGGGTCACCATCAGAAAGAATGGCTCACACCATCAGAACGAGACTTGGATTGCTGAGGTTGTGAGTTCAAGTCTTGCAATCAACTGAACTTCTTCCAACTTTAGAACTTCAGACCAACATAAGAATTTAAAAATACCAGCAACATTTCCTTCTGCAAGAGTAACTCGTGCTCTAAGAATCAGACTTACATGTCAAAGGTTATGAGTTCGAGTCTTATGGTCACCTCATTGAGTGCAATGTTCAAAGTAAACAGTCAAAAGCTCTAAGAGAACCTGGAGAAGAGAAGTTGCAGGTAGCTCAGTGTACAAGAATGCTGCTGTGAAATCCAGAGCTCGTAGGTTCGGTTCTTGTGAGGACCAGTATATTTTAAAGGTCAACATCCAAAGTGAAGATTGAAATGAGACCGAAAGTCCTGGTAGCAGCAGGATTTGGTGGTGCAGTGGTTTTATTCACAACCATGGGAATGCGTGAGTTACAAGGTGACCGGTTCGATACCACAGCCTTGCAGGTTCCATTCGGCAGCCTTGCAGGGGTGGGGCAGGGCAGGTTGTGCAAGAGGTGAGGTTTGGACAGGGCAGGTTGCAAGAGGTGAGGTTGGGACAGGAGAGGAGAGGAGAGGAGAGGAGGGGCAGGTGGTGAGGTGAGGTGAGAGGAGGGGCAGGGCAGGTAGTGAGAGGAGCAGGGCAGGGCAGGTAGTGAGGAGGGGCAGAAGGGCAGGTAGTGAGAGGAGCAGAGGGGCAGGGATGGAGTGAGAGAAGCAGAGGGGGAGGGCAGGACTGAGAGGAGGAGGAGGGGCATGGAAAGGTCAAAGGTCAAATACTTTATATTACACTGTGCAGCAGTAATCAAGATTAAGACATTTAGGTGGTGGTGGCTCTCGCCACCACCACCCAACTGTCTTTTTAATCAAGTGGGTGATTTGGGCGCTGGATAAAGGCCTTCGCCCCAATCGACCCTCTGAACCAGCTCGCTGGATGTTCCAGCTACCGGCGCCGCATCTGGCGAGTCCAGTGAGCCTGACTGGGAAAATGCACTCACTCGCCCCCGCTGGCCACTCACTCCACCTCGCTACTCTGCCACAATCGGGGTACGACCACCTCACTTCCGCTGGCCACGACCCACCGCTACTCTGCTGGCCACCGGGGCACGACTCACTCGCTTCCTGCTGGCCATCACTTGCACTATCTTCTTCCTGCTCGGGGTACGCACTCTGCTGGGCCACCGGGGGGTACGACTCACTTGGGGTTGGTCACCTGGTGTGCTGTGTCGGTCAGCAAGAGGTTAGGTTTGGTTGTGTTCCAATGAACAACCGCCGGGTGGGGAACTGAACCTGCCACCTCACTGTTGAGACACAACCTTACGGTTTGGAACAATGCCACCACGCCACAAAGGCCGCCTTCGTCTAGGATTGCTGTCTGCTTTTAATCTTGAGTTTGGATGTTGACCTTTAAAAGCTCCTGGTCCTCACAAGAACTGAACCTACAATGTACGGACTTCACAGCAGCGTTCTTGTCCACTGAGCTATCTGCTCTTCACGATTCTTCAAGTTCTCTTAGAGCTCTTGACTGTTTACTTTTAACACTGAACTCAAACAGTTGAGTTCATCATAAGACTTGAACTGACAACCTCAGACATACAAGTCTGACTCTTACAGCACGAGCTATTCTTACTGACCTGCAGAACAACACATTGCTGGTATTTTTAAATTCTTGAGATTGGAGGGTGAGCTTTAAAAGCTCCTGCTCCTCACAAGAACTGAACCTACAATCTACTGACTTCACAGCAGTGTTCTTGTCCACTGAGCTATCTGCTCTTCACGATGCTTCAGGTTCTCTTAGAGCTCTTGACTGTTTACTTTTAACACTGAACTCAAACAGTTGAGTTCATCATAAGACTTGAACTGACAACCTCAGACATACAAGTCTGACTCTTACAGCAGGAGCTATTCTTACTGACCTGCAGAACGACACGTTGCTGGTATTTTTAAATTCTTGAGATTGGAGGGTGAGCTTTAAATGCTCCTGCTCCTCACAAGAACTGAACCTACGATGTCAGGACTTGACATAAGCGTTCTTGTCCACTGAGCTACCAGCTCCTACAGTTCTTCAGGTTTACTTTGAACACTGAACTCATACACTTGAGTTCATCATTAGACTTGAACTGACAACCTCAGACATACAAGTCTTGTTGTTCCAGAAGAAGTTGCAGAACAACATGTTGCTGGTATTTTTAACTTCTTATTTTGGGCCGAAGTTTGAAAGTAGTGCAGAAATTCAGTTGACAGAAAGAGTTGAATTCACAACCTCAAAGACACAAGTCATCTTTTGATGGGGTGAGCTACTTGTGCTGATGATTGCAAACTACATCTTCTTAAGTTTTTTAAATTCTCAGAGTCTTTCAAACATTAGAATAACTTTAATCAGCTGATCTACTTCATGACAACGTGAAATTGTGTTGTTCAAGTTCTCAAGGTGTCAGACCCACTTCCTCATGGTTCTTCACGTCAGTAAGGTTTAGGATCTTGTCTTCTTTTAGTTTTGGCCACCAGTGTGAAGCTCAGACAGACCGACAAAAGCTCATAGTAGTCATACTACAATATGTCGAACAAAATCACCTAAAAAAGTCATACTATAGTATGTTGAACAAAATCCCCTAAAAACGTCATAGTATAGTATGTCGTCCAAAATCACTCCAAAAAGTCATAGTATAGTATGTCGTCCAAAATCACTCCAAAACGTCATAGTATAGTATGTCCTCCAAAATCACTCCAAAAAGTCATAGTATAGTATGTTGTCCAAAATCGGTCAAAAATGTCATAGTATAGTATGTCGTCCAAAATCAATCAAAAAATCAATCATAGTATAAAAGTGTATGTTGTCTAAAATCAATCAAAAACGCTATAGTATAGTATGTCGTCCCAAAAAGTATAGTATGTCAAATGAAAACGCCATAGTATAGTATGTCGCCCAAATGAAAACAAAGTCATAGTATAAAGTTATGTCAGTCTAAATTTTTACAAAAGTCATAGTATAGTATGTCCTCCAAAATCACTCAAAAGTCATAGTATAGTATGTTGTCCAAAATTGGACAAAAACGTCATAGTATAGTATGTTGTCCAAAATCACTCAAAAACGTCATAGTATAGTATGTCAGTCTAAATCAAAAAAGCTAGTATAGTATAGTAATCAAAAATTCATGAAGTATAGTATGTCGTCTAAAATCACTCAAAACGCCATAGTATAGTATGTCAGTCAAATTTCTACAAAAATTAAAAGTGAAGTATGGTATGTCATCCAAAATGAGACAAAAAAGTCATAGTATAGTATGTCCTCCAAAATCACTCAAAAAAGTCATAGTATAGTATGTTGTCCAAAATCGTCTAAAATGTCATAGTATAGTATATCGTCCAAAATCGGTCAAAAAAGTCATAGTATAGTATGTCAGCCCAAAATCAAAATGAAAACGTCATAGTATAGTATGTCATCCAAAATGAGTCAAAAAGTCATAGTCATAGTATGTCATAAATAAAAAGTCAAATAGTATGTCCTCCACACCAAAAAGTCATAGTATAGTATGTATGTCCAAAAATCACCAAAATCGCTCAGTATATAGTATAGTATAGTATAGTATCATCCAAAATCGGCCAAAACGTCATAGTATAGTATGTCATCCAAAATCGGTCAAAAACGTCATAGTATAGTATGTCATCCAAAATCGGCCGCGCCATAGTATAGTATATAGTGCGTCATCCAAAAATCAAAAACGTCATAGTATAGTATGTCGTTCAAAATGAGACAAAAAAAGTCATAGTTTAGTATGTCGCCAAAAGTCAGTCAAAAAGTCATATATAGTATGTCGCCCAAAATCGGTCAAAAACGTCATAGTATAGTATGTCGTCCAAAATCGGTCAAAAAAATTATAGTATAGTATGTTTTCCAAATTTTGACAAGAAAGGCATAGTATGGTATACACCTTAGTTTTCTAAATGTAGAATGTTCATTCATATTCATTGATACTCCAGAAAAATCGGTCAAAAATGTCATAGTATAGTATGTTGTCCAAAATCAATCAAAAAATTCATAGTATAGTGTGTCGTCCAAAACGTCAAAAGTCATAGTATAGCGTCGGCCAAAATCACTCAAAAAGCCATAGTATAGTATGTCATCCAAAATCGGTCAAAAAGTGTCATAGTTTGTCGCCCCAGATCACTCAAAAAGTCATATGTATGTCTTCCAAAATCAGTCAAAAAGTCATAGTATAGTATGTCGTCCAAAATCACTCAAAAAAGTCATAGTATAGTATGTACTCCAAAACCACTCAAAAAAGTCACAGTATAGTATGTTGTCCAAAATCGGTCAAAGTATAGTATGTCGTCCAAAATGAGACAAAAAAGTCATATGTCGTCCAAAATCGGCCAAAAAAGTCTTTGTATTGTATGTCGTCCAAATTTTTACAAAAAAGTAAAAGTATGGTATTTCATCCAAAATGAGACAAAAAAGTCATAGTATAGTATGTCGTCCAAAATCAGTCAAAAACGTCATAGTCTAGTGTGTCCTCCAAAATCACTCAAAAAAGTCAAAGTATAGTATGTCGTCCAGATCACTCAAAAACGTCATAGTATAGTATGACGTCATAAATCACTCAAAAACGTCATAGTATAGTATATCGTCCAAAATTGGACAAAAAAGTCATAGTATAGTATGACGCCATAAATCACCTCAAAACGCTATAGTATAGTATATCAGTCCAAAATTGGACAAAAAGTCATAGGTATAGTATGTCGCCCAAAAATCACTAAAACGCCATATAGTCTAGTGTGTCCTCCAAAAATCACCAAAGTCAAAGTATAGGCCCGATCACTCAAAAACGCCATTATAGTACGGCCCAAAATCAATCAAAACGCCATAGTATAGTATGTCAGCCCAAAATCACTCAAAAACGCCATAGTATAGTATGTCGTGTCCAAAATCAATCAAAACGCCATAGTATAGTATGTCTAAAATCAAACGCTTGTATAGTATGTCGCCCAAAATCAATCAAACGCTATAGTCTAGTGCGTGTCCTCCAAAATCACTCAAAAAGCCGCCAAAGTATAGTATGTCAGTTCCAGATCACTCAAAAAACGCTATAGTATAGTATGTCGCTATAAATCACTCAAAAACGCCATAGTATAGTATGTCGCCCAAAATCAATCAAAAACGCTGGCGGCAGTATATAGTATGTCAGCCCAAAAATCAATCAAAAACGCTTTTGGCAGTATAGTATACGCCCAAAAATCACCGCCAAAAACGCCATAATATAGTATGTCAGCTCCAAAATCAATCAAAACGCCATAGTATAGTATATCGCCCAAAATCGGGACAAAAAGTCATAGTATGTCGCCCAAAATCACTAAAACGCCATAGTTCAGTGTGTGTCCTCCAAAATCACTCAAAGTCAAAGTATAGTATGCCGCCCAGATCACTCAAAACGCCATATATAGCGTTTTTCCGCCCAAATCAATCAAAACGCCATAGTATAGTATGTCGCCCAAAAATCACTCAAAACGCTATAGTATAGTATGTCGCCCAAAATCAATCAAAACGCCATAGTATAGTATGTCGCCCAAACGCAAAACGCCAGTAATGGCAGTATGTCGCCCAAAATCACTAAAAACGCCAGTCTAGTGTCCTCCAAAATCACTCAAAAAGCCAAAGTATAGTATGCCGCCCGATCACTTAAAACGCTATAGTATAGTATGTCGCCCAAAATCACTAAAAACGCTATAGTATAGTATGACGCCATAAATCACTCAAACGCCATAGTATAGTATATCGGCCCAAAATTACAAAGTAGTATGTCGCCCAAATCACCAAAAACGCCAGTCTAGTGTCCTCCAAAATCACTCAAAAAAGTCAAAGTATAGTATGTCGTCCAGATCACCATAGTATAGTATGTCGCCCAAAATCACTAAAACGCCATAGTATAGTATGTCGCCCAAAATCAATCAAAAACGCTATAGTATAGTATGTCGCCCAAAAATCAACCGTAAAACGCTATAGTATAGTATGTCGTCCAAAATCACTCAAAAACGTCATAATATAGTATGTCGTCCAAAATCAATCAAAAACGTCATAGTATAGTATGTCGTCCAAAATGAGAGAGAAAAGTCATATGTCGTATTATCCGCACTAGACACCTTAAGGACTCAGCACCAAACTCAGTCTAAAGAGAAGAGCAGTGTCAATTATCTACGATGAATTCTTGATGACAGAATGATATTTCAAACGTTAATTAATTAGACACGTGTGTGCATTTTTGTTCTCCTGTAGCATGAACTAACGCCTACTAACAGCTAACTGCTACAGGACTAAAAGGGAAGTATGTGTGTGTGTGTGTGTGTGTGTGCTCCCTGTCAGCACAATGTTAGCAGGCTAACAGCTTAAGTTGGAGGGAAGTATGTTCATTAGCTGATAGTAACATTGGAGCAGATAGAAATCATGAAAAGTGTGTCTAGTATAGTTTCTTAAGTAATTATCAGTGCCTTTATGCTATTTCATGTAAACAGTGTCATAAGCGAAACAATGGAGTGATTGAAAATACAGTAAACTATTAATTATTAAAATTATCATCTTGTGTGTTGCTGGGATACATTTATCATGAAATTACTGTAGAATTTTTTTTGAAATGTACATGGTCCATAATAATGTTGTTTTTCTTACTTTAGGACATTTAGAGCTGAACCAATTTATTGATTATTAATTTATTTGACATTTTTGTTAAATAAATTAATTCGAATTATATAATATCGAATTAATCGGTTTGAAGCTTTTTACGTGTTTAAAACAAGATTGTTTAAGCTTCTTAAATGTGAGTATTTTCTTTAATTCTTTGCTCTGGATAACAAGGAATTCATTAAAAGTTAATCATTTTGGTTTGTGGACAAAACAAGACATTTGAGAACATCATCATTTCCAGGTTTGACGAACACCGCTCAACATTTTTTAAGGTTTTCTCATATTTTATGGACCAAATGATTAATTAATTATAAATACAGCAGCAGTTATAGTACATGATCACACACTTTATTGTGCAAAACAATACCATTATAAGTATACATATAAAATACAAGAGCTAAGAAATATATAGCAAGAAAAAGATACATGTATATACATTCATGATGATCGGAATGCTCTCCCTGGGATGGGGAATGTTCCTGCAACTGGGAACTGAGAAAGATCGGCAGTGAGATGACCAATGAATTGATCGACGTGAAGGTGGAAAGCACAATAACAAAGAGAGCCATGGTTGGGCTGCGCTCCGACGTCTTCACAACCCTCGAGCACGTGAAAAGAATGGAGAAGCAAAGCGAGGCGAATCCTACAGATGAGATGGATGACTAAAGGGAAAAAAATAAAAAAATAAATGATGCATTGACCTCTATTGATTGGATTATTTTGTGACTTTTGGGAAGTTGAATATGCCAGGCAACAAGTCGAGACTGTCACTCGTGACGGAATATCATGGACACATGTACAGACACACATGGAGTCTGATTTGACTGTCTAGAGCTAGACTATATTTCTGAGTGCTACCTGATGCTGAAACATGTTTTCTTTGTCAAAATGTCATAAAAAAAAAGAAAAAAATGATGAAATGAAATGTATGATGATAATGGGGGTGGGACTAGATAAGCTTTGCTTCTCCCACTTTCCCTTTCGGTTATGTGTATTGTGTGAACTGCACTGCTGTGTGATGAGTGATCTAAATGTCATGACCGAAATAAACATATAAATAAATATGTGTGTGTGTACTAATACACAATAGGATAAAGTGCACATTGAATGCACAAATACACAGTTATCACTGTTACAGTCTTCTTCTTATTTTCCTTTCGGCTGCTCACTTCAGGGGTCATCACAGCAAAGCAACCTCCTCCATCTAACCCTGTTCTCTGTATCCCCCTCTCTCACACCAACTAACTTCATGTCCTCTTCCACTACATCCATAAACCTTCTCTTTGGTCCTCCTCTAGACCTCCTGCCTGGCAGTTCCAACCCCAGCATCCTTCTACCAATATACTCACTATCCCTCCTCTGTACATGACCAAACCATCTCAATCTGGCCTCTCTGACCTTATCTCCAAAACATCTAACATGTGCTGTTCCTCTGATTGACTCATTCCTGATCCTATCCATTTTCGTTACTCCCAAAGAGAACCTCAACGTCTTCATCTCTACCTCCAGCTCTGCTTCCTGTCTTTTCCTCAGTGCCACTGTCTCTATGTATGTATGGACATTACATTACATTACAAGTAAGCCAAACTATGAAGTGGTAGTCATAAGTGCGATGTATAAGTTCTGCGAATGCCTCTCAGTGAATTCTCTCAGTGAGGGGGCAGCGAGCCGGTTCGCCGATGCAGAGTGGAGTGGGCGGGCTGGGGTGTAGGTTTTGATAATGTCCTGGATGTAGGCTGGACCGGATCCGTTTGTAGCATGGAACGCAAGCACTAGAGTCTTGAAGCGGATGCGAGCAGCTACAGGAAGCCAGTGAAGGGAGCGGAGGAGTGGTGTAGTGTTGGAGAATTTTGGTAAGTTGAAGACCAGTCGAGCTGCTGCATTCTGGATGATTTGCAGAGGTCATATGGCACACGCAGGGAGACCAGCCAGGAGGGAGTTGCAGTAATCCAAGCATGAGACGACAAGAGCCTGGACCAGAACCTGTGCCGCCTTGTGGGTTAGAAGAGGCCGTATCCTTGTGATGTTGTGCAACATGTATCTGCAAGATCGAGCTGTTGCAGCAATGTTGGCAGTGAGGGAGAGATGGTCATCAAGTGAGAGTTGTCGAGGGTGATGGTCAGGTCTGTGGTGGGAGAGCCCTTTCCTGGGAGAAAAAGAAACTCAGTCTTGTCGAGATTGAGTTTCCACTGAGAGATGTCGGTCAGACAAGCGGAGATCTGTTCTGCTACATGTGTGTCGGAGCTGGGAAAAGAGAGAATGAGTTGGGTGTCATCGGCATAGCTGTGATAGGAAAAACCATGAGAGAGAATAACAGAACCAAGAGAGTTGGTGTATAAAGAGAAGAGGGGAGGGCCCAAGACAGAACCCTGAGGGACCCCAGTAGCTAGAGGACAGGGTTCTGACACGGATCCTCTCCAGGTTACTCTGTATGTTCGGTTTTGAAGATAGGACGAGAGTAGGGTAAGTGCAGAGCCTGAGACACCTAGTTCTTGAAGGGAGGAAGTAAGGATCTGGTGGTTAACTGTGTCAAACGCTGCAGAAAGGTTCAAGAGGATGAGCACAGAGGAGAGAGAGGCAGCCCTGGCAGAGTGGAGTTGCTCAGTGACAGCAAGAAGTGCAGTTTCGGTTGAGTGACCTGCTTTAAAACCAGACTGAAGAGGATCAAGAAGGTTGTTCCGGCGGTGAAGGTAGGAGGAGAGTTGATACATCAGTTGAAAGATACATCATCGCTGGTCTCTCTTGTATATCTTTCCTTTCATTCTGGCTGATACTCTTTTATCACACATTACCCCTGACACTTTTCCCCACCCATTCCAACCAGCTTGAACACGTTTCTTCACTTCTTTTTCACAATCTCCACTGCTCTGGACTGTTGACCCTAAATATTTAAAATCCTCCACCTTCTTTATCTCCACTCCCTGTAGCCTCATGGTTCCACTTGGGTTCCTCTCATTCACACACATATATTCTGTCTTGCTGTGACTAACCTTCCTTCCTCTCCTTTCTAGAGCATATCTCCACCTCTCGAGCTTTTCCTCCACCTGCTCTCTGCTCTCACCACCGATCACAATGTCATCTGCAAACATCATAGTCCATGGAGATTCCTGCCTTTGCTAACCTCTTTCTCTTTATATAATCCTGCACTTCCCCATTCCACCACCAAGTCTCCTTATCTACTTTCCTTCCAGACGACACACCAAGTACTCTCCTACCTGTCTCCCTGATTACATTAGCTGTAGTTGTCCAGTCATCTGGGAGCTCTCCCTGACCACCCAGATTCTTTCTCAACTCCTTTCTGAAAACAGTCTTCTCTTTTCAGCTTCCACCACTTTGTCCTTTGTTCTGCCTTTGTCCTCTTCGTCTTCCTTGTCACCAGATTCATCCTACAAACCACCATCCTATGCTGACTTGCTACACTCTCACCCACCACTACTTTGCAGTCACTGATCTCCTTCAGATTACATCGTCTATACAAGATGTAGTTGTGCTCCTACCTTTACTCTTATAAGTTACCCTATGCTCATGCCTCATGCCTCTTCTGGAAAAAAGTATTCACTACAGCCATTTCCATCCTTTTTGCAAAGTCTACCACCATCTGTCCCTCTGTGTTCCTGTCCTGGATACCAAACCTGCCCATCACTTCTTCATCACCTCTATTTCCTGCACCAACATGTCCATTGAAGTCTGCACCAATTACCACTCTCTCACCTCTGGGGATATTCTGCATCACTTCATCTAACTCACTCCAGAATGTTTCCTTCTCCTCTAATTCACATCCCAACTGTGGGGCACAGCCACTAATAACATTTAACATCACACCTTCAATTTCAAGCTTCAGAATCATCTGGTTTGTTACAGTATTGTTACAGTACTGTAAAGTATTGTTACAGTACTGTTACAGATTACTGTTACAGTATTTGACATAATAACTTATGTGGCATCATAACCTTTAGAACCAAAAGCTCATTGATCTGCATCTTCATGTTTACAGAGGTTGTAACTTGTGACCATGTGTCCAAATTACAAGCTAATACAAGCTGCAAGCAGACAGCTGCAGTCCAACCTGTTTCATATCAAATAAAAGTCATTGTTTTAACAAGAAAATGAAATGTGTACAAATGATGATGAATATATATTGACAAAGAATGTGATTTTGAAATCTTTGTGGAAAAAAAAGATAATAAAGTGACTGAATTTTCTGTGACTGAATATTTGTTTTAAATGTAATATTTTATAGGACTACGTGGCTGATATGATGAGGCTGGTGTTTGAGGTTTGAGGTCATGAAGGAGCCAGAATCTTTTTCAGAAGAGCCCCATCCCAGAGAGCCTATCATCACAGAAGGAAGCAGTCGCCTGCCGTGTCAATATATTAGATCAGGAAACCTCCTGGCGTCCTGGCGTATCCGGAAAACACAGGACGTGATGACAACTTGTATACTTCCACCCACATCCTCCAGCAGCAGCAGACAAAGCTGTGATAACACCTGAGAGGAGAATCAGACAGTGTTGTAAAACAGTTAAATGCTGTTGTTGCTGTGTATGTTTTTGTAAATATTTTGAAATGAAAATATTCTGGGGAAAATGTTTGTCTTTCTTTCATTCATTCTTTGGTCAATATGGTATGATTTTAATAGGCCTCTCATTTTTACATTACACTTCTGTACTTCATTAGATGTGATTAAGAATGTACTTGTGTAATGTTCTGCCTCTCAAAGGCCCATCGTCTGCACAGTTGTAAATATTTTTATGGTCTTATTACTGTAAAATGTATACTGCAAGATGTATACTTTTTCTTCTGTGCAGCAGATGTTTCTCAGCTCTGTGTGCAATGACATACACACATCTGAAGAGACAGAGAGCACATGATGCACAGAAATTCTGATAAACATCTCATAGATTCAAACATTTTATTTGTCATTCCTCATAAAGGCAAATTAAATGACTTTTCAGTTTTACTTTACAGTCTCACCAATGAAGATGTGTTAAGAACAACATATGGACAAAAAAGTCCAAGTCCAAAGCTCACTCACACACACTCTCTCTCTCTCTCTCTCACACACACACAGTCTCTCACAGTTTAAACATTAGTAATGCCTGTACACACAGACACACACGGAGCAGCTACTCACAGCATTGATGTATTTAAGAACTGGATAGACCACCGCTCCTTTGGCTCCGTTCATTCCTATGGAGTTGCTCACTCAGCGCATATGCCAAAAAAGTTTCTGCTGACTTCAATGTTTATTTCCGGGTTAGGGTCGGTCTTTAAACCATGGATCCGTAAATGAATGTCAAAACCAACAATAGTGAATATATTATTCACTATTATAGTATAATGACATTACAGGTTAAAATGATCAATTTAATGGTTCATTTAATTGACCAAAGCTATTAGTTTATATGTGTTGTTACAGGAATTATGTTGTTTTCTTGGACGCTTTTTGCTTGATTTTCCATTCACTGATATACAGTATGCTAATCATCAAAAATGTTGTAAAATACAAAATGTTGCTGTCACAGAACAGATTTTATATATTATTGTCCAAGAAAATAATGACAACATTAAATACTTTTATGATGATTAATTCTCATTGCTATGCTTTGTATTTTGGTTTAAATTTCAAATGTTCAAATTTCGAACTGTTTTTGTATAGGTGGCTTACAGATGATGCTAACTTATCGTTATAATTAGTAATATGGTAATATAGTAATCATACAATATTAAAATAAAGTCAGGCCAGAAAAACTCTAACGTGATTAAATTATTAGGAACAATTACAACGTATTAAAAGTAGTTTTATAAATGCATTCAACATGTTTATCTTCAACTCTAATTCACATTTATCAGTAACTTCATGAACCGATAGTGAGGATAAGACAAGCAGCCTCCCCGGGAATCAGTGGTGAAGTGACCGCAGGTTTCAGTGCACCACACGGTCACAGCTCCATAGTCCACACCGTCATCTGTGTCACGATGTCCGGGGCTGAACAAAGCGATAAAGTGCAGCATGTCAGTCTCCTCTCCTAAATTAGTCATTAATACATTGATAATAAGTTTGAAAATAAATGCTAATAAGTGACGAATGAATAAGTAAAACCTGCTTTGTCGTTATATTTTAAAAAATGTAAAAGAAAACTCCTAATTGCCTTAATTTCTTCACATTTCTCGTAATGTTTTCACATCGTACGCTTCCCTGACAGTAGCACCGTTCCTGAGACACCACATGACCGCGCTTTGCTGTGCTCGTACACAGCTGTGACATCACTCTGAGAAATAAGATTTTTCTGGGCTTTTTATGGCCTTTAGGAAGGTTTTTCAAATATGAAACTCCATCAATTAAAAATACAGAATATAAAGATCTATACATGCCTATGTCCATGTCTCGAGGTGTCCTGTGAACAGTTTTATAGCATCTATTTTGTGGTCAATGGGAAAATTGCTTTTTGGGCCCATGAGTATTTTTTGTTGCAGTACCGGGAGTGGCCACCATGACACAATTGTCTTCAAGGCAGAGGCGGCGGTGCTCTATCCAGTTCTTATAATACATCCAAGACTCAGAGTTCAGGACTCTAACCGCATATAGACAGAAAAAAAAGTAATTCTTACCTTTGTGAAATGTCCTGCTGCAGCCAAGGCAGTGGACGATGTTATCAGTTGTCTCTGTTTCTTGTGATTCTGGATCAAAATGTAAGGAGCAACGACAAGGGACGAAGCTACTGCTACATGCAGCTAATTGCTAAGGCTGTGCAGTGTCAGTGGGAGGGGGCGGGATATTTCTGACATGCTTGCGGTTTGGCCAATCACAAGTCTGTGGGAAAGCTCTCGTTGGCTGGCCAATCACAAGACAGTCCGTGTTCTGGGGATGTGGTTTTGGTCTGAAACAGCACAGCTGACAAGAGCGTCAGTGAGGAGACATTTAGATTGGCTCGTTTGCAGCGACTAGGAGGTTTTTGACCATAAAAATAACTTCATGTGTGTAAGTAGACCTCCATAACTCACATATAAGTGAGATAAGCAAATTATAGGAACAGAGGAAAACAAGTGCACATTTTTTATAGAAATAATAGTTTTATCAGTGACTAATAAATATCCATTCCTTATCAAAGTGAGTTTCACATATAAATCATAATTCAAACACTTGTGCATTAAAGGGATAGTTAAGTTTATTTTAAGTATGAGGTAATACCTCATAAAGGTATTTCCACATAGGCTATATTCAGAGAGCAACATCATTGTTTTCCCAAAGTAGTGTATTGATATGAAAACGCAATGGTGGTGTTTTGAGACTCATTTTCCAAATAATAGTCTTTCGAGGCTCAGAAAATGACATTTTTGTGTGGATAAAATGTGCATATGATATTAAAAAAAATAATTTAAAAAAAATAGTGGATTCTCTTGAACTTGTTTTTGTGTGTACAGCCCGGTAATCCACCTCCTCTGTTGAGTTGAGTGAACTTCTTTCACTTCAAACCATCTATCTGTTTAAAGCTGACTCCTGTCCAGATGAGCTGACTCTTTCATGTGTTTATGCAGTGGTCACCAATGTAAAGTTCAGTCCAGTCCTCATTACACTACATTTCTCTGTCATGAAGTGTTGCAGGGATGTAGTGTTTGTTAAATAAATATTTCCAGGTTTCTCAGAGACTCAAGCAACATACAGAATAACAATGTTGTTGCGTTTATTGCTGTTTTTATTCTTGTCTCATGTCCTTGTTCTGGAGATTTTGATGAAAGCCCAGGGAACTTGGCTTGTAACAGGAGAGTTGCCGGTTGATGTCCCCACCAGGCCAAAAGGGCTGGGGTACCCAAGCCCCTTTGCTCCTGGGCGCAACTCAGTGTGGCGGCCCACTGCTCCTAATTCTAGAATGGGTCAAAGGCAGAGAAATAATTTCCCTAAGTGGATTAGAAAAAATATTAAAAATTTCTGCAGGATCCAGATCCAGTTTTTGAGGCTATTACTATCATACATATCATCACTATTATTATTATGCTATAATTAAAAGTCAATATATGTATAATTTTTATCAAGAGTCTCTGCTGCTGCTTATATTAATTACATTGTATTGCTATAAACATGTCATCATTGACTGTAGAAACTTGTAACTTGATACAACTGTGTATCTGCTCCTTTATCTCTCCCCTTTCTGTCCCCCACCTCTCCTCTGTCCCCCATTTTCCTTTCACTCCAAATGGTCGAGGCAGATGACTGCACATCCCTGAGCTTGGTTTTGTCAGAGATTTCTTCCTGTTAAGAGGGAGTTTTTTCTCTCCACTGTTGGGGTTCTCTGCTCTCCTTGATGTTGTCTATGTACAGTGCCTTGAGATAATGTATGTTATGTTTTGGCGCTATACATATAAAATTGAATTGAATTTAATTGAATTGAACTTTATTTGAAGATAAATGTGGGATCAAACATAGTATTTTCAATGTTTTTCATTTGGACATTTGTTGTCCCTAGCAACAAATTAGATTAGTTTTTTGTTTTTTTTTATCTGACAATGCATCAAAATCAATGTTCCTGACAATCATTGGCCAATCTTAGGGCCTGATAATGATAATAACTAAATACTCCTTGAACTGTATTTTATGAAATTATTGTATTTTTTTAATTTGTTTGTTTTTTAGATTTAGAAAAACAATGGAGTTTTCAAAACAAACTGGCCTTTAAAGGGTTAAAAATTCAAAAATATTATTAATATTTGATATGTATATTTCAGGATGAACTGGCTTTAAAATATTGAGTCGTTTAAAAATATTAATATGTAATGTTTTTACATCTGTTTTTGGGAAGGTGGCGTTTTCTGCCACTAGGAACAAATTAGTAAGTTCTTGCATAGCTTAGCGTATTTTAAGAAACTGAGATGACAGTTTACCAAAAATGAATATCCTCTTGAAAATTTGAGCTATAATTCAACACAGCCAAAATGGCTTAACAATAAAAAAAATGGCAGGTAATGTCCCCAGGAGCTCGTAAGGGTTAATGTGTTTTGTAAAAGATTCCAGCTCATATGTTCTGATCGTGATCCAGGTGTTGTCCACATATCTGAACCAGTGGCTAGGTGCAGTTCTTTTGAAAGGAGCCAAGGCTCTGCTTTCCACCATTTCCATGAAAAGGTTGGCCACCCTGTTTCTGCCTGTAGGATCCATCATTATCTTGAAAGTAGATGGTGGTCAGGCAGAGGTCAAGCAGGGAGCACAGCATTTACTGCTTCTGTGGTCAGGAATGCTTGACTTTGTTTACAATAGCTTTGCAATTTTTGATGTGGTTTGTGTGTTGCCAACCAGAGGTGTTAAAATTATGGCTAAATGTTTTGCGAAGCCACATGTGACTGAGCTTGTACTGCTGATGTGTGCATACTTTGGGAAGTCCATAGATGCAAGGAATGGAATCCCCAGTGTACATAGTAAAACATAGTACATAGTTAAAAAATAGTAAAACTGGTGATCATTGCATCCTTGTAAACTTCTAACTCTGCAACATTCCAAATGACAAAACTCAAGGCAAAAACAGAAAATTGGTTCATGCAGAGCAATATAGTGAGGAATGTACTGAACTTCACATTAAAGAAATTAAAAATAACCACTGCATAAATGCATGACACAGCACAGAAGAATCAGCACATCTGGACAGGACTCAGCTGTCCACTTACATCTGAAGGGCAAAGAACACTCTTTTGATGATGAGAACGTTTGCATTCTGGCCAGGGGAGAAAGATGGTTTGAATGAGGAGTGATATAAGCCACCTAGGTGAACCTGAAGAAACATCATTCAGCAAAGAAGGGGGCCTAACACCAACTATCAGAATCCTACAATGATGTCCTGAGCTCTCTTCAGTCACACAGCAGCAGACTGTGTGTCTCAGGTGACCCTAATAACCCTCATTCACATTTTGATTCAAGTGAAACTAACAATCTGAAACTGGGTCAGGGAGTGAATGATCTGTATTGTTTCACTTAGCAACTCTCTAGACAGGTGTCCAGGCTTCAGTTAGTCAGAAAATAAGAAACCTCTAGAGAGTTTCTAAGATTAAGATTAAGATAAAGATTATTTGGTGTTGTTTTTATGACACAAGGTCTTTCCCTGCTTCTGTAACACTCAAATGAATGCAGCAACACTCACCCATCACACATATCCTTGTAGAATGGCTGTCTCTCCAAGGAGAAGCTGCGTGTGAGCAGCGAGGCACTGGCCTCCTTGCTATGATTGGCTGGTGGGTCCTGGAGAGAAGTGGCTCGTAACAGAGGTAAACTTCGTGGTGCCACAAGCAAGTCGTGACCTCTGTCACTTTTTCCTTTATCACACCGCAGCTCCTCCCCCTCCTCAGCCTCAACCTTCACCTCCATTATATCTGCTTCACTGACTCTTTCCACGTTCCATTCGTCCTTCTTCACCTCGTCTTGCTCTTCATCCTCGCCTTCCTCTCTCTCATCCAGCACCCAAGCCTCTCCTGACTGATCTTCACCAGGCTTACACTCTGCATCCTTGATGGCTTTCTGGTACAGCTCAGAGAAACTTCTGCTCAACATAAACATAAACATCACACAGTGAGAAAGAAAAGCATCATATTTGTTTCTTCCATCCAGCTTCTTAATTCACTGATTGAGTCATCAAGAAGTTAAAAACAAAGACCAAATGGAGAAGAAAATGGCTATATTTGTCTAACTTTATATTATATTCCTTTATTCACTTCATATCACTAACGATAACACCTTTTTTATACTTTTTTGTCATCTTTCACTGGGACTACTCACTGTCTGCCCATTGATCACTTCTCTTGTCTCACTTTGTGTCCAGTGACCCAAGCATGTTTACACTCTCTCTCTCTCTCTTTCTCTGCAGCCTCACTCACCTGCGAGGCTTGCCGTTCTCGTCCGGTGGTATGACAGTGATGTGGATCTTGTGCGCTGTGCGCAGCAGCCTGGTCCTCTCCTCGGGGCTCAGGTGAACCAGTGAGTGACCACACAGCCGCACCACACGAGCCCACAGCTGCAAGCCTCCACTCTCAGCATAGCAGAACCGCTGCAGCTCTGTCACAAATCCCTCCTCGTTCATCAGGAACCCGGGCTGACCGACCCCATCACGCAGGGGGGTGACCTCCAGCGCTTCACAGCCTCGCGTAACCAGCTGCAGATTTGTGGGAAATGTTGAATGATTCAGAAATACACAAAACACTCAATTTCCAATCAGGCCACAATTACCCACCTCTAGCCTCTGCACCACCTCACGTATATCCTCCACCTGGCTCTCCATCACACTGATAGACACAGACTCCCCACGCTCATAGTAGACATCCAAACAAGGCCCCCCCTCCTTAGTCTCTGTCACTGCTTTCCAGCCAATAACATCTCTGCAGGAGCAGTTAAACACCACCCTGCGTGTGCACCTCTCTATCAGTACCACTGACTCTGCTGAAACCCCAAGCAGACAGGGGAGCTTGAGTTCTCCTGCTTCCCCTTCATCTCTGCTGGAGACCATCACAGCCCACACCAGTGCCCCAGCACTGTGCATCTCTGCACCTTTAGCCCCCTTCAGCTTGTCTTTGCGCTTCCCTCCCAAAGAGAGCAGAGGGAACTTGGTGGAGGAGTCGATGGGTGTGGTGGTCACATAGTTCTCAGCCAGGTCCTTCAGGTATTCCTGTCGTGTGCGGGTGGCCATAGAGCGGAACTTCTCTGACTTTTCAGCTGCATTTTCAGCGTTCACTGCCTTTGCCAGGAGGAAATCTCTGAAGGCAGGTGAGCGAGGGAATCGCGCACCCTTGGGGAATAAGGGGCCAAATAATGGGATGTCTTTAGAGCGTGTCACAGCCACCCTGTGAAAGAGAGACAAAAAAGAATAATGAAAATAACCTTATAGAAGAATAATGATAATAATTCCTTGAATTACAATAGGTCCTCGCACACTGTGTGAGTGCTCGGTCCCTAACAAACAGTAAGAGACAGGTAAAGAGGAAACATTCATTCCATGTGCTAGAGAGCGCAACTCTCTAGAGTTACGCTTTAGTGTTAAAGCAATCCTTACCTTTCTGGCATGTCTCACAGCACTTGAACTTGAAATTTGAACATGAACAATTCCGCTTCCCTCAGAGTCCCACCATCTCCCCCCTGCCTGTGAAGTCTGACGCTCCCTTCTCCTCGCGTGAGGTGATAATGTGTGACGCACAATTGAAAGTCAATGGAGTCTGATTCTTGTTGCTGATAGTTTTAGCTGTGGGAGAAGCTGGGGGTTTAAGTGGTGGCTCGCCTCAGTCAGTCATTTTCAAGTCTTCGCCCCACCTTGCTATCTCTCACAGAATACTCTACCGCTCTGCCGTGCACGACTCGGAAGCTGTGACAGCGGTAGGCGATGCTGTGACAGATGACAGACCTTTATCAGAAATATATCAGAATTAAATAATGATGAGTTTCAACACCTGGTGGGTTTCTTTTACATTTTAGTGTGCCATACGCTTATTAGGAGCAATTTAAGATTACAAAAGAAAAGTGTAAAAATGCCAGAAAGGTAAGGATTGCTTTAAGTAGGCACAAAAGTTGAAAATGGTGGAAAATAACCCTAAATCCTAATCCACCTGGAAATGGATCAGCCTTGTATCCTGTACACACCCACATTCAACCATAAACAAGTCAATGCTAACTAAAGCACCTGTTTTTTTGATTGACAAAGCTGTTCCTGAATGTTGAATGAAGCAGCTCATCATTGACCTTTCAGTGTAATGTAAATCAAGTGATCTGAGGGCGAACAACAGCCCTGCACCTCCTCTGGACCGAAATAGAAGTGCTGCGTATCCGCTCCGAGCCCCCCCCCATTGCTGTGTCTCTGGGGGGTGGCTAGATGAGGACAGTTGGTGACGAAGCAGCGGGAAAGTGACGAAAGCCTGGTAAGAGCCAACTAATACGAAAATTCAAATGTAATGGGAGGTATTTAGCCAGAGAAGGCAGTACATGCCAACACAAAGTACATAATTCAAATACTTTACACAAAAACTACCAAGAGTTAGACCTGAATCACTAAATAATATAACTAGATAACCATATACACTAGTTTTAACATGAAAAATTGGCTTAGGGCAGTGCTGAGCCCCATAGGCACAATGGGTATACATATAAAGGTAATACACGATTTTCAATTTTAATAATAAAAAAAGAGAGAGATTTGAAAATACTCTAGTGTGGGGCAGGCATTAGTCTATGTGCTTCACAGTGTCTACATCAGCTCAATATTGTTTGAGTTGTCTTTTATCAGTTTCCTGATGTTCCTGTTTCCCTGTGGCTCCTGTTTCTCTGTTTACAGTGTCTGGGGTATTTCTCAGTTAGATTTTTTTCCTTATGCCTTCCCCTCCTCGTTTGGGTTACTTTTGCCTTTTTGTAGTTTTTTTATTTATTAAATACTCTTTTTGTTTTTCTTTCTTCAATCTGAATTTGGGTCCTCATCTTTGTTAAAACATGACACAAAGCCTACACAAAGCCTCAATCATAGTCTCCTTTACATATTTTTGGCTTTCATCTCCTCCATGTATGTGCACTGTCACTTAGGGTATTAACGCTCCTCATCCCCATCACTGCCAGGTCTTCACGGTCTCATCTGATCCATCATTCTCTGTCCAGATTAGTCTCATCAGGTCACCAACTACCATCCTCAGACTTTCAACTACTTATTCTATTCAATCAGGAGAGTGTTTTGTTCAATTTTTAATACAGTTATTTTCATCCACTTGTCTCCCCTGATTGACCTACATTTGTAGCAGGTGCTCCTGTTAGCTGTTCCACTACTGTTTTGTGTAGATGCCTTCAGTGAGATTGTTACTTCAACACCAGAATAAATTGACATTGAATGCAATAAAGCACATGCCAACATCAACACAGACTCCGAGAGAGGGAGATTGTCTCTGGTCATCTGGGGAAATCTGATGCTTGGGTATTTCTAGTGATTCTGTCCCCTGAAGCTTCAATTCATTAATCTAAAAAGTTACATTGAAAGCCTGGGCATTAATAATGGCATTTTGCACAGTGTAACAGATGGGATGAACTCACCTGTAATAGGTGTTGTCTGTGCAGGGCTCATGAACCTGGACAATGATGAAGACATGTTGGAAATGGGAGCGGATAGACTTTGGCGTGAAAGGCAAAGCACCAGGCTCCTGGAAAACGATGGTCACTATGTCGTTTCCAATGTGTCGCTTCCTCAGCAACTGACCAGACAAAAAAATAGTTTTAATTAAACAATTGTTTAAGTCCTGGCAAAACAAAACAAAGAGTAGAATAAGCCATATCTCTCTGGAACAGTTTGCAATTTGATGTAAATATTAAGAATCTACAAAAAAGTTACTATCATTATACATATTTTACCTCCTCTTTCTACCACCTTATCCTTTTTGTCACGGGGGCTGCTGTGCCAATCTCAGCTGACATAGGGCGATAGGCAGGGTTCACCCTGGACAGTTCGCCAGTCCATCGCAGGGCACATTTTTTACCTTTCATTAATTTTACTTTTTTTATTGTTATTAATTTATTTGTTCACTATCTACTTTATCCTCCACCAGCTGAAGGTGGGGTACGTACACCATGGACAGATCATCAGTCTATCCCAGTCTTATTAACCTGTGCATGGGAGGAAACAGGAGTACCCCGGAGAAAACCCATAAACACATGGGAAAAATAAGCCATAACCATGTTGTTGCTTTTGTTCAATCAATATCCGAAACATACTTAAATGTATCATTTTGCACTGGGAAATGCCACCTCCATTAAAATCAGTAAAAACAATCATGACGTAAATACAGAATAAACTAATACATCACTCAACTACAATCCAATTCAATCCAGCTTTATGTACATATCACTTAAAAACTGAAGTTTAACAAGTGCTGTACACATAATTAAATTAAGAAAAACTCAAAATGTAAAATAAACAACAAGACAACATTAAGACACAATGAACTAAGAACACACCACTCTAATTCTGAAGAGTTGGGACTGTCCTAACATTGTGCCATAGTTTGGGAGTTTGGGAGCAACTGCTGAGAAAACTTGGTCGCCCCTGGCTTTCATGTGTACTGGGGACAAGAGCTGCTGGTCTTTGGACCTTAGCAACCTTGAGGGTTTTAAAAGCTCAGGAATGAACAGTAGTGCTCATTCAACATTTGCATATAATGTGCAATTGCACTACAAAAGACAATAAACAGACTGAAAACACTCACTGCTCATAAATAAGTGATCAGAGTAATTGGAAGGTCATCTGAGAAGGTACAGTGAAAACCGTCATGGTGAGAATGAACACTGGGGGGCAGGATTTCTATGTCATGCTTGTTTCAGAACACAGTTGCTCTAAAACCATGACAGTGTGAACAGCAGTGAAGGTTTTTGTACTGACATTGATACTGTGTTAAAGAACAGAGGTGAAATACACTGCCTGGCCAAAAAAAAGTTGCCACCTGGATTTAACTAAGCAAATAGGTAAGGGGTTGCTGCAGTTGGTCAGGTCTAGGTTCAGCAACATCATGTGCCCAAAGAATGAGGTCAGCTGACTACCTGAATATAATAAATGACCAGATTATTCCATCAATGGATTTTTTTCTTCTCTGATGACATAGGCATATTCCAAGATAATCAATGCCAAGATTCATCAGGCTCAAATTGTGAAAGAGTGGTTCAGGGAGCATGAGACATCATTTTCACCACAGAGTCCAGACCTTAACCCCATTGAGAATCTTTGGGACGTGCTGGAGAAGGCTTTGCTCAGTGGCCCGACTCTCCCATCATCAATACAAGATCCTGGTGAAAAATGAATGCAACACTGGACGGAAATAAATCTTGTGACATTGCAGTAGCTTATGGAAACAATGCCATAGTGAATGAGTGAGTAATCAAAGCTAAAGACGGTCCAACGATGTGACCCTTTTTTTTAGGTGGCAAATGTTTTTTTGGCCAGACAGTGTATCTGACCTTGAAGAGAAAAATACAAGGGCAAAACAGCAAAATGTCTCTGTTAGGGTTTATTTTACCTGTTGTGTGTTATTAGCTGTGTAGGGCAGCATAGTGGACACATGAAACATAATCTCATAGTCCTGGTAGCGTGTGTAGAGGGAGTGTGTCCCAGTTGAGTCCGCTGCACAAGCACAAGACACACAAAACACAAACAGACAGAGGTAGAGATTTAGAAAAAAATCAGAAGGGCTTCACATCTGTGAATGAAAACAGTGTCACCATTTTCTTCTCTCTGCTGCTGCTGCTGGAAAACAGCTCAGTGATAATCAGCAGTCACTCTGCCTATTTGCAGGCATTACTCAGATTACATGTGGCCAGGCTTTCACTGGCACGCAGATGCCCTTCTGATAATGGTCCTGCGACAAGGTGAGATATGGCCAACAGATCGTGGGTGTGGTGCGTGTTTTCAGCTCACTCTTGTTGTCCAGCTGAGCTCTGTATTTCTCCCAGCCCTTCAGCCGCACCCGCTCCCCAAGTAGATCCAGGAACTCCTCAAATGCTGGCCCAGAGCTCTCATTGTTGTACATGTCTTCCTCTGAGCTCTGACCAGCCCGGCAGTACATAACCCCGACTTTTCTCTGGAAATTCAGCTGCATCAGAAGAGAGAGAAAAAAAGAATTTGTTTTATCCTATCCTATACTAATTATATTACTATATTGGAGACTATTTATATTAACAGGGTTGGCTCATAATCAGATGTTTTAAGTTGCAGCTCAAAAAGCACATTGGTAAAATGTCACACACCCACACAGCAGACCTACTGACTCCATCATTTGCCTCCATGCACTAGTTGATTTTACTTTTCTGAACTAGTCCACTTCAGCTAAACTGGCTGTGGGTGGCTCTTAGTAGCCTCTACACTGCAGAATAAAGTTTCAATTCAATGAAGCTTCTGACTAGACAATTTGTTTGCATTTTTTATAGGTCAGTGGTCAGGTCCAGCCCTCAGAGTGGTTTAGCTACTTATTTTTCACTACTGTTTCCTGTTAGTGTTTACTGTACCTTTACCTTTCTGACATGTTTCTACTCTTTTTAAACTATTTTAAAATAAGCCAAGGACAGACTAATCAATCTACGGAGTCCCATGACATGGGGAAAGAAGATTGTGACCATGAAATATTAATTTGTGTGCACAAAAAAATAATTTGTGATGAAAATTAGGTTCTAGCTTGTTATCTACACAATTTTTTTTTTAAATGTTATTGATTCCTGAATTTCAAATCTGTGAATATCTTTCTAACTTTGCCTAACTTGGGTAACTATTTCTTGTAATACCCGGCCTTTGAGAATATCTTTTTGACTCATTCCCAACCTAACATGAAACCCAATCACACTATCTCTGTCCATCATGCAGCTTCAGCCCTCTTGCGACTGTTTTTGTTTATGTAGCTCTCAAGGAAATTTCATGGGAATGATATTAATATTATTAATTAGTATTTTGTGTGCACATACCTGTTTCCTGACCACTGATTAAATGGTCTGTATTTATATAGCGCTTTTCTAGTTTTGATGACCACTAAAAGCTGCTTTACACTACAGTTTTGCTATTCACACAGCACATTTTCTATCTTATGTTTTCATACCCATTCACACACTGCTGGCACAGCCATCAGGAGCAACGTGGGGTTACAAGGACACACTGGCATGTAGACTAGCAGAGCCAGGAATTGAACCTTCCAGTTGAAAGACAACTCGCTCTACCACTAAGCTACCGTTGCCGAATATATTATATCTGTTTCGTGGGCCACAGTGTAGTATTTTAGAATTTTTCTCCATATCAAGAAACAATGGAACACTTTCTCAGTTGAACACACCTGATCGATCCCTGCAGACAGCTGAGTTTGTTTGTTTTTTAAATAGACTGCATACAGTACTTGCAGTAACAACATGCTGTAAGTCTGGACATCCCCTCAAAAGAAAAACTCCTAGAAAATCCTTCCGTTTGACACTCTAGTGTCAAATGCTTTTTTACTCACTCCCTGTTCGTCCAGCTTCAGCAGAGTGTCCCGGACCTTGGGGGAGTTTGAGGCCAAGCGAAGACAGTGCAGGTTCAGTTCAGGCATGATGAACTCCAGCAGTCTCTTGGGACTCAAGCCTCTGGGGGTGGTGTGACGAGCTGCAGAGGGCACGGACTCCTCCAGGATGGAGCCTCGCAAAGTCTTCATCTGAAGAGTTCACATTCATCACATCCAGTAAAATCAGTGTTACCCAGAGTAAATCTGAGGAGAGCTTTGAGAGCAGTGAAGTGCAGCCTTACCTCTGTGGTGCGAAAGATGATCCTGTAATTGTATTGAGCTCCACTGGATCCTTCTTTCTCCTCTCGACGGAAACTGATGGCCACTGGACCAAGACGATCATCCATACCAAAGAAATTCTGGTGTTCTATAATGAAATTATGGTCACCAAAAAACGACTGTAAAGATAAATAAATAAGTTGCATCCTCCTTGATGTCTATGAGTGTGTCCTCTCCAACTTAAATTTTTTTTTATGTTTATTAATTTTGCACAATAAAGAAAATGTTTATCGACATCTGCTGTGACATGAGTATAACAAAGATTGTGTTCATTTCAGAAGAGAGTAAATGACCTCTGACGTTGGGCCCAGGGATATACGCATATATAGGAGCACTGCCAATATATTGGCATATTGGAAAGTTGCAAAAACTCCAATATTGTGCATCCCCAGTAATAAGGTTCTGTGTGAAAATTTGGGGAGTTTTAACAAAACAAAACATTTTGGATAGAGAAAAAGTTGCTCAGTTTGACAAAAGATAGAAAAGACCTCACTGCCCCCACACCTTGTACAAGTCATTCTTGCACACTCTTACTAATTAGATATATATAGATATATGTAGCTTGGTGAAGGTTTAAAGTGATTTTTTTTAAAAATTCATTTTTGAATAACAACTCGATGTATTTCCACTTTTCATCAAACGGCACATAAAGTAGTTTTCAAACATAATCATTATTCTCTCTCTGACATAGAATGACAAGACACATACCTTTCATGTAGAAATATTTGCGATAGTAATGAGCTCCCAGATCTGCATGCTCAATAAAGTAGTTGCTCTTGCCCTGTTGTTGAATGTGACTTTCTCTGGGCTCCTCTAGGACTGACACAGCATCATTCGGGGTCCGTAGGCTTGACCAGAGTCCTCGCCGCCCCTGCAACAGACATAAGCCAATCTGCTCTTCTCCCCCAGTCTCATTGCGAAAGTGGGGGCAGCTGAGCAGGAGCTCATTGTCATTGCCATCACCTTCGTCCAACATCAGTGACTGCTCAGGGTCATCTGCATTTCCCCCGTTGCCTCCCCCACCCTGTGCAGGTGAGGATGGGGTGGTCTGGGAGGGGCGCAGCTGGGAGGCTGCTGAAGCCCCTGAGGTGATATTCTTTTTCCGCCCAATACTGTCTCTGTTGGTGGCTGCCTCTGTGAGGTCGAACAAAATGCTTTGAACATCATAATGGGCAAAGTTCCTCACCCATGCCCCACCTACAATGTGGTCATATGGGCCTGGTTGAGGAATCTGCGGCGGCCCAGGTTTACACTTTTTACTTAGACCTTCTGGCTTTGGTGGCTTGACTGGTTTTGGGGAGTCTCCCGTGGAAACAGACAGCCCCCGAAAGAATCCATCTGGCTCTGGAGGATTTCCCTGCAGTCCTAAAAGCAGGAACGGGTCTTTGAAGCGGAGGGCATTTGGACTCAAGGGCCCTTGGTCATCAGTGCTTGGCTCCTGGGCTTGAGTTTGTCTCTCCAGTGAGGACAGGCTGCCATATTCCCTGTGTAACAACAAACTTGAGTCGCCCTGAGCCCCCACACCTGTCTTTTCTCCAACCACACGATTTGATTTAACCCCTGCTTTACCAGAGGAGTCCAAGTCTCCCAAGGTTACATCACTGTTACTTCTCTGCATGATGTGGCCCCTGCCCACTGACCTCAGATTCAGTCCCACACGGCTCGGAGTGAGGCTGTCACCATCGACTCCATCACCATCCCTCCTGGGAGGCCATTCCACAACACCTGCTTCCCTTTTGGGATCAAAGCTGACAGTGGCAATTGGAGGCCGCACATTCTGACGACGAAACTTGCGAATGAAGAGGTCATCTGACTGCATGGTGCCTTGCAAACCAAGTCCAGTCCAACAGTATGCTCTTGACTCTGGTCCTGAGATTCCCAGTTAAGTGTCTGTCCTGGTCTCTGTGGTGCTGGTGTGAAACAGAAGCACAGTGGACAAAGATGAAACACTCCTCTGAGTGAAAGCAAGAAATATAATCCTCATTCACACCTTTTAGATTCCTGAACTCTTTCAACCCTTTGGCTCTCACTGATGTCTCAGTAATGTGGCACACTTTGTGTTCACAAAGCAGCAATTTCTTGGGTGAGAATGAAAAAGGCTGAACGGAATTTTGAGTTGTTTTCTTTTTTTTTCCAGTTTTGCAGATGTGTGTTTTGTGGTGGGGTGCTGCTTCCTGTGGCATGAGGATGTGGCGATCATCACTGAGACTCAACTCTCTGTCCTCCGTGTAGAAGAGACTCTGTCTGTCCCAGCCCTTCTAACATGTGTCCATTCGTGTGTACTCTTTACTCCCAGCAGCTTTCTTTTTGATCTTGTCTCCTGCCCACCTGCATAGAAAAAAGAAAGTGATGCAGAGAATAGGTATGGAAACAAATACTGAACTGAAAAGCAGCAAGCATTTGTAAGTCATGCTTTGTTTTTACCTTTGTATTATTTCACTATTATTCACTTTCTGTTCCAAGGTTTCTCTACATAAATTCAAACAATGTTCACCACATCCAACCTGCACATCCTCATGATTGACAGCATTAACCCAGGGCCTTACTTACTGTCAGTGTACCAACATAGGTATAAGTATAAAGCATGTCTCACCCTAATTCACAGCAATTCACAGCACTAATAACAACAGCATAAACACTGTTACCAACTATCAGTCTATTGTTTCAGAGCAGCTTTGTGTTTATTTGCCAGTCAATAAAAAAATTTGAGAAGCTTGAGGCAAGCACTTAGCAATTTACATTATGAAGTTGCATGCGTCTCCTTTTAAAGACACAATTCTTGTTAGTTTTGATTATAACTTACCAGCAAAGTGGATTCTGTTTACGATATAGATCAGCTAGTTCCTGTCATCATTTGTCCCTGATGCCCTGTTTCTGACCACACTGACATCAGTTGACTCAGAAGCATACAAGGCTTCTTCCTGTCTAGCTTTTTTTTCACATGCATCACATGCAGCGCCTCTGTCGTGTTTTGCAGCATAAAGAGCAGGTGCAATGGTGCAGAGCTGCTACTAGAGAAGAGAAGCCTCTCTCTCTCGCTTTCTCTCTCTCTCTCGCTCTCGCTCTCTCTCACACACACACGCAGACACACACAGACACATAAGAAGGTCACAAGAAGTCATGAGAAATATTTGTTTTTCTTCCTCTCTGTAACACTCTACATTTCATCAAAGCAGAAAGAAATAATACAATAACAAAAATTTTCAATTAAAAGCGTTTTAAACTAATTTATTGATTTCGGAATGTGTGCACAATCAAAGATTAACAGCAGATCTGCAGGTAAATGGTTTGTATTTATATAGTGCTTTTCTAGTCTTGATGACTAGAAATCAAAGGAATACATAATTCTGAAGTGAATTCTGTCATTGTTTCACAATGTTTAATGCTGTATATGACCACCTTCGACGATGTCCTGTCTCTGTGTCAATGAAAGAACAGGCACCCACTCAAACCATCTCTAAGTTCACAATTACATGTTTGAGATGTGTAATATTTGACATGCATAACAAAAGGTTAACAAAAATTAAGAAAATGTTAGCAGAGAATACATGTGAGGATAAATATATATATTATAAATTAAGTTATACGTAGTTTTGCCCTATGCCAGCTGGGATTGGCACAAGCTCCCCCATGACCCTTGTGTGAAGGATAAAGTGATAGAAGATGGATAGATGGATGGATGTTGTGAAAAAGGGGTATTGCACCCCCAATTCATACACGGGCGGGACGCAACAAAGTGCAAAAAGCAGGACCCAGCTCCGAGGATTCAATGGTGCCAGTTTATTTACATGCAAAAATAATAACAAAAAAAAAGAATAAAGAAAATACTTTGAAATAACTGAAATCAAACCGGCCATTCATAGGCAATACAAAACTCACTTGGGTAAACACGGAAAAGGCAACCTCACAGCAAGCTGACATACAACCGTATGACAACCCTGAACCTCCTTACCGAGTCTCCCCACTAGCTTTAAATAAGCCTACCAATCAGCTACTAATTGGGAGAACTCACTAGGATAGGTAATACATCTCCAAGCAAAATCATTATAATAACCATAGAAAATAGATTTAACATCATAATATCACATCACAATACATATAAATATCCACACATATTTACCCCTTCAAACATACTCTTTTAAATACATCACATCCTGAACATGGTGATCAAACCTGATACAAAACTCGGCTTGGAAACGCCACCGTGGCTACAACTGCTATGTGTTGCATGATGGGAAATGTTGTGTGGCTATCAGGGTATGTGTGACGCTATGTGGGCAAACTCAGGGCTAAACGGGCTCTGGGAAAACGATTGTCCAATGTTCTTTTAGGTGATATGGAAATTTAACCACCATAGTATTTAATATACTCTAGCAATGTCTAGATATGCAATGTCAGATGGGTGTCCACCTTTGCTGACCCCACCTCGAGAGGTATAGTCTGTCCTAGTTCTACACACCCCCTGGTTATCCTTTTTAGAAATTCTCTGTTAATTCTCCAATATTTGTACCATAACAATCTTCTAAATAGGGCAGCCCTCAATTTTCTTGTATCTTCAAGGATTTTCTTGGTTGACCATTGGTCGTCATTTGAGGCCATTCATCTACTAATCACTGGCATGTTGAAGATTTTAATGTAAATCTTAATTTATTTATTTTTTGCAAGGCAACAAAAAAGTTTGAGTTCCAGGTCTGACAAAGGATGTAATAAGTAACATTTTAACAATGTTCTACGCTGCAGATACATACAAAACCTTAAAATCAATACTTAATTAATAGCCAAAATTAAACAGATGTTCCATGCATGGAGTGAGCTACATATTTCAACCTGTGAAGCACAGAATAACTGTGATTGGCTGTTGACTCTGTGGATTGGGAACAATCAGCAAAGAGGATCTGAACATTTAGTTGATTTAAATCTAGTAGAACATCATACTAACTTTTAACAAAAACACAATTTATAATGAGGTTTGGAATTATTATTTTTTCTAGTGAGTGCAGTAGTGCACACCCATGATGCAGCAAATGTCAGCTCAACCAGCTATTGATAATTGACAGAATATTTTGTTGATTTTCAACACAGTACTTAATCAACACCACCACAATCAATTATAAATTGTTTGTGCAAATTTGTGGGGGTGGGTACGGAGCCTGTCACTTGTTAACAAAGCAATTGAAGAACTTTTAAAAGAAGACTTTTACATGTTTAAATGTTATACTTTTTTTTATGCCATTGTCTGTCACTTACTGCCTACCCTGTCTTTTTTTTTTTTAGCCCTAACCTCACTCTTTCTGTGGGACCTAACCCTAACCTTACTAACCTCACAACACTTGTGCCTAGTTGAGTTGAAAAATAGGTTCGCTAAAAACTTGGTTGTATTCAGGGGTTAGCCAAAACAACCCATATTTATGTATCAGTTTGAGGAGAGGTTGTAACATTTTATGAATGTATTAAACTTCAACTTCAACTGAATAACATTACCATCAGTCACCAATCATCTTAGGGACAATTTAACATATGTTAAAAGTAAGTAAATGTCTGCCTGCAGAGCTTGCACATCACCTTCTTGGGGTCATACTTCACTCTCCCAAAAAAGTTCCCAAAGTTTGGACTTCTTACCCGACATAGTACTTAAAAACTTTGTAGTAAGCAGCACATTGGCCGTAAACACTGAAGTGACTTCTGTCAAACTACACAGTTATCCATGATTCAGCCATATAGGTTTTGATTTTTTTGACAAACACCATTCAAACAGTGACTAAACAACCAATGAAATGTTGCAGAGTCTGCAATGCAGATCAATGATTATTCTGCTCGACCAATGTTTGGTCAACCATAAGGGGACAGCCCTACTTCTAGATGCTGCAAATAACATTTACACCTCCTGTTGGATTGTGCACTTGAGGTGACCTGATCCACATTGCTTGTGTATATGACTCGGATGAGCCACTTAGTAAGAACACCAAGTTCTTCTCTGGTGCTTAAATTGAGATGCTGTATGGATGTGTGAGTGAATGGGTGAATGGCACATACATACGTCTATGTGCTAGCATTTTCTACCACACATCTTTCATAACCATTCATAGGCTGCCGGCACAACCATCAGAAGCAACATGGGGTTAACCGTCTTCCCCGAGGACACATCAGCATGTAGACTAGTGAAGCCAGGAATCGAACCCTCAACCTTCCAAAATATATAAATATAAAGGTGACAAATATTAAAATATAAAATAATTGTAAGGTCTTGACATCTGTTTACTGCATAAACTGTGTAATGTGTTTAACAGTTTGATAAATAATTATAAATAAATAAAACAAAAAAAAACAAGCATACCTCTGAATGAATCAATTGTTATGTTATGAATCAGATTTATGAAGCAGCAAAGCTGTTACTTCCTTACTGTGTCCTTTGGTGAGTGAAAACAATGGCAGGTGAGGAACTAAAGAAAACCATTCACCCCAATTGTGTCCACAAGGGGGCAGAAAAGCAGTAATACAGTAGTTTTAACAGACTGCCTTTGTACAAATCACATGTTACTGAGCATAAGACCCCAACCCATCAGTCAGTCACTTTTTCATAGACACTGGTCTGATCGACCTTTGATTTATATAAACCCTATTTACCTGTAATGGTAAGGTGAAATAGTTTTTGTTTTTGCCAAAGAAGATGATGACTGATAATGTCTGTCATTGACCTCAGCCATTCTTAGCTTAGCTCTGCCAGGTGCAGATATTGTATGTTGTAAGCATAGGTTGAAGGATAAACTCGATGAGCAAGTATAACAGTCCTATTCTACAGCTGTGGTATCGTCTCAGAAAAAAACTATATTTGACTTCCTATTTACAGTAGAACAGAAAGTGGAACTATCAGAAAAAAGGTGATGAAATCAATTATACTGTGTATCATATTTTTTTCTACTCAAAGCTGCTTTACACTACAGTTTTTCCTTTCACCCATTCATTCACACACTCATACAGCGCATCTATGTGCAGCATGTTCTATTACACAGCTTTAGTACCCATTCACATTTTGCCAGCACAGACATCAGGTGCAACTTGAGGATAAATCACTTGCCGAGGGACACTTTGACTATAGCAGAGCTGGAAATCAAAGGTTCAACCATCCAGTTAAAGATATATAAATAAAAAGATAACAAATGTAAAGCAAAACTGTCATTATACTTACCTATTTAATCTAGTCTTCACCCGGTCCTCACTTAACGAACATTTAAGATACAGTATGAACAACTCTTTAAAAGTGAATCCTTTATTGAATAGAAACTGCTCTTTACTCTCAGTTACCACTGTAGAGCAGTGTGCAATATAACTTACATAAAAGTACAATGTAAAGAGGAACTGAGGTGTTTTGTGCCGCCCCTAAGGTTCTTGATCACATTTTGGGAACCTATTGTTTTTAGTATTACCATGACCATCTAAATGTCACTGCACTGCAATGTATATCCTCTGAAAAAAAAATCCAGTCATTTAAGAAGTTGTTGGGCTTAAACCAAATATGGCTGTAAATGGATCATTTTGTAAATTGATTTATAAAAATAAATCAAATATGTTATGGAGAGCTGAGATAATAAACATTAATTGAAGCTCTTATTTCAAAACCTTTCAGTACAGGCGGTCTATGGGTAACCCTAACCCCAACTTTCACTGGGTTGGTTTGCAGGAAAAACTAAAATTAGAATTAGCACACATACCAATGAGCAGTAGTAAATTTGACCTCTACTTTAAGTCATCGTTTTTTTACACACCGGTAGTGAAAACACGGTAGCTCAGTCAGTGGTAGAGCAAGTTGCCTTTTAATTTGTAGCTCCGCTAGTCTAAATGCCAATGTGTCCTTGGGTAAGACACTTAACCCCACTTTGTTGTTGATGGCTGTGCCAGCAGCATATGAATGGGTATGAAAGATGAAAGTAATAGAAAATGCTGTATGCTGTATGAAATGTGAGTGAATGGGTGTGAATGGCAAAACTGTAGTGTAAAGTAGCTTTGAGTGGTCGTCAATACTAGAAGTGTTATATAAATACAAACCATTTACCATTACACAAAAAGGTGCAGGAGCAGTAGGCAGCATGTCATGTTCCCTCGCCCATGTCATCTTATCTTGAAATTCCCTCTTATTTTGAAGTCTTTTTCGTCCCTTGTCTGTGTGCACTTTACTTTTCCCCTCTGTGATATTTATAACATGATTGCAGTTATTATTAACAGTATTATGTATTTACAGACTTGTATTTATTATTTAGTTTACTGACATATATATGTATATGTATATGTATATGTATATGTATATATATATATATATATATATATATATATATATATATATATATATATATATATATACATATACATATATATATATACATATATTAAAACATATTAGTATGAGCTGGTTGTACTGACATTTCATATTAGGGCTGGGCAATAATACAATCTTATAAAGGGATCAAAATAAAACATGTGTTGTTGGGGTGAGTTTGAGGGCAACAAAAGTGATGGTGGACATGATGGAGAGTGAATGTGTGTTATCCTTGTCCTAACCTGACCTGTTACCAGAAACCTTGACTTGTATTTTCATTTATAAGAATAATGACTGTATTGGGCCACACGGTTGGTGTGTAGTGGTTAGCACTCTTTCCTTTGCAAGAAGACCTGGGTTCGCAACCAGGTCGGAAGAAGGGCCTTTCTGCATGGAGTTGTGTGATGAGTGTGATGATGTTGTGGCTGTTCGTTGATGAAAAATTGAACATGTGTTCCTAATTTGCAAGTTCATTCGTTCATTTATCCTCCACATGAGGGTCATGGGAGCACTGAAGCCAATCCCATCTGACATGGGGCAAAAGTATGGGGTATCAGCATGTTTTTGTACTGTGGAGGACACAGGAGAACTTGGAGAAAACCCATGCACAGTGCTAGCCACTACTCACGTTTGACTGTATTTGTGAGTTTTAAAGCTTATACAGCTAAGTCACTAAATTTTTTCGACAATTTAACTCAATAAACCTCTGGTCTCAGTCTGGATGCTCGTCAAACTGGCAGCATCAGCAAAATAATATATACATATATATATGATTGATGTTGTTTAATGTAAGACAATATATCATAATTGCATTTTTTGCCACATTACCGATTTTATGTCATCTGTGTGTCAGCAACTCCTTACTCATTTCACAGCATGAATCATAATATGGTGTCTCTGACACATATTCATGAAGTCAGACTATTTTATAATAATGCTGTCTTTTACATCAATAAAATGTGAGAAGAAAAAGAGGAGCTTTTGTTTTCCTTTTCTGCCACAAAAGGGACGAGACTGAGATTTTTTTTGAACAATACAGTTATACAGTATAAATAGGGGCCTATGTGTACCAATGTGTAAGAATGACTGACATCTAACGGTGAGAATGCAGATTAGACTAGGAATTCTCTAATAATGATGCATTCCATTTATCGTCAGACTCGAAATTTCCAAGGTCAGTGAATACCCCCTGAATCTGGATTTCCAACCCATTTTTACTTTTAAAAGCACTTGTATTTGTTTCACAGTAAATCTGTTTGCACACATAATACTGTTTAATTTTTTACCGTATACATGTTTCTTCGCTGTTTGTGTGTGCAAAATACCAGATCCTTGTTATCAGCTGATATTGCTAACAATGGTTAACAATGGCAAACCAAACATACATTTGCAAGTCCAACTTCTCCATTGAAACATGGCGAACTTGGGGGTGACATCACTCCCAGTTCCGTTTTCTGATGTCAATGGAACGCAGTATCACTCCTCCCTTTCACATATGTGTCAGGAAATTGGTCTTCACATACCAGGAAGGATGTTGTTCATCCTCATTTGCATCATAAGCTTCTACTTTGAAATGAGAAACACATGACACATAACTCTGGCTAGTTTGTCCATTAGGGCTACAGTAGAAATATGGCTGTGCAATGTGGCGGCCTCCGTAAAACAAGACCCTTGCCTAAATTACATAAAGGCTTTTTCAAACTATTTGAATTTTTTACATTACATTTTTGTCAGTACCAACTCTGTAAAATATTCTATGCATCATTCTACCATACAATGCTCAGTTTCCATATTCCATTCAATATACAGTACATAAAGAATGTGTGGATTTTTGTGCAATATTCCTATGCTTGGCACAACATTCCTATTATTTCAATGCAAGATACTGTTTCTGTGAAATATCCTATTTTCAGAGTGAGAAGACTATCATGTATTAATACGTTCGACTTAGTTGGAACTACTACCCCAACCCTGCTTATCTCACACTGACCTTTTGTCTTATTTTGTATTTTATCTAATTCATGCTCTTACTATTATGGTTCTTATTTTTCTAGTTTGTGATTCTATGTAAATATTCTGTTGTTTCTTGTTTTTGTCATACAGGGTATGAGAGCTGCTCAATTTTGTTGTACTTTTGTATTTATGGTAAAGTCTTTCTGAGGTTTCTGAGGTTCAATACATTTTTGACACTGGGGATCAGCATGATTGAATCTGGTTTTTAGGATTACAACTGTCTTTACACAATTGGATTATATTATTCCTTTGTTACTGTCAGATTCACTTTGAAAAGTCACGTGTGCTTTGAGTTCCACTTCAATGTCAAATCAAGGACAAGGTTAATGGGTCCCTGTTGTACAGTGTCATGACAGAAATTAAAGTCAGAGGTGAGTTCCATCAAGTATGAAACATTTTGGGGAAGTCATGGCCACTTGATTTATTTTGCGCTTGCTCGTGCAAGCCTGCATCCTGTGAAACAGGAAGCGATGACAGACTTTTCAACGGTGGAAGGATGGATGTCGTCATTATTTCTACTCAACACTTCCACACCTACTGCAGACTGGCTGCCCATCTGCAACATGAGTGAGCAGTTATTTGCTTTTTGCCAGTAATTGAGATTAACCTACACTCAGCTCATGTGATTATACACAAATCTATCCTATCCCATCCATAGCATATAATAATAATAAAATATTTTATTTAAAATCCCTTTCTGTCACACACCAAATGTATGTATGTATGTATGTATGAAATGTAATGCAATGTATGTATGTGTAAACATACGTGTGTACTTGAGTGACTGTCTATTACTAAAAACCACATATCTGATTTTTGTCCACAAGGTCTACATCAACTCCCTAATAATGATTGATTTTTGGGAAATTTAAAGCCATACTCAGTCTCACTTGCATTATCGATCCCTCACAACCCTGTTACATTTAAGATTAGGTAGCATCCCTAAGCTGCTAGTCAGTGACTCTGAACTGAGCTGGTTCTAAAGCCTTTAACGGAGAATATGTGTATTAATGTGTCTCGATGTGAGACAGAAAATTAGTTCATCCTCAGTGTTCCCCAGCAGCCCCTCCCTCCCATCCACCACACTGCAGACTGGGTCTGTAGAGGCTGCTAAGTGGATGGGTACTGCAGCTCTCTCTCTCTCTTTCTCTCTCTCTCTCTCTCTATCACTCTTTGTCATGTGTGTTATCTCTCTTCTCCAGTCAAACAGCTGACAATTGGTCCCCATACACACTGACCTGCATGGTGCTGGAAAAAGAACAGACAGCAGAGAGTTACAGTTTTTTCTTGACGGTAAGTTTGACCTGAAATTTCAATGTTGATTGTATATTAGGTGCCACACAGTGGTGTAGTGACTAGCAAAAAGGGTTTGACAGAGGGCCTTTCTATGTGGAGTTTGCATGATCTCCCTGTGTGTTGGCAGTTATTTCCTTTAATAAATGATGACTGAAGCATTACAATTCAAATACAAAATATAGCAAAACACTCCAATGCCCCATTTCGAAAAAGGGGATCGATTAGCTCCAAAACTTCTGAAGGAGTAACTATATAACCTGGTGGAAACGGTAATCCTTTTCCTGCTGTGTGGTACTGCTGCTATGGTTGTAACCTCAGGTCAAATCTCACCAAAAGCATCAGCTCTACAGTCAAATATAACTAATATATATAACTGTATATATAACATAACTGTTCTCCTCCACACGTCCTTTAAAATTAAAAATAAGTCTTCTATCTAATCCATTATTAATGAGGCTGGGCAAGGGGGGCAACAATGATGTTAATTATTCATTGGTTGGTTGCTCCCTTGTCCACTCATGAACCATCGGGGAACCACAAACTACAGTCGATTTGCTATTACTTATCTAAGTCCATGTATTTGTGTACATTTGGCTCATTTCGTCACCAACACAAAGGTCACCAGACATGTTTTTGCCACCTTGTCCACTTTCACTTCTTTTTTGTGGCTGATTTAAACAAACCAAGCTGCTATTGTTTGGAAAAATCAGATGCTGTCTGTAAGAGTCTGAGCAAAGAATTGTATGGACAAACCATATAGACTTTGTTTGTATTGTTGTTCACATGCAGTAAACAGTGGCCTTCAATATAAAGGGGAAGTACACTCAGAAAAGCTCCCTTTATCGTCCACATTAAAAACAAATTTCCTCTTGTAATAAATAGCACTAGCTAAAAGTTTTGAGCACTATTGTCTCTCACATAACCTAGGTGCTGTTCTGTAGTAGTTAAAGAACTTGCACTATTGTTTGATATGTTCATTCCCATGACATCAACTCTGTGTGCTGGAAGAGCACTGCTACTTCCTCTGTATCTGAAATTACACCTTTTTTTTTTTACCTCTTTAGGACCTTATGTGTGTGTATGCACACTCAATGACTATCTACTGTAATGAGCTCAGCGACTCACTGATAACCCGGCCCTTTGCCATCTCTGAGGCAGAGAAATATTACTTTAATAGTGCTCTGAACTGTTACCCGACCTTCTCTACTTTCAGAGGATGACTTGTGTACAGAATGAATTGTGTGGGTGACAGCATATATCACATAAGGTGAGCTGGTTGAGATACATACCTAGTCAGAAAATATGTCATTAATGCCTTATCCACACAGAAACAGGACTTCCCTAAACAATCTTTTTTCTTTGTAAGTTTTCTGCAATCACGACAAGGGTTATATTATTCTGCACACACATTTGTCATATGTCGATGTTTTACTCCTCCTTTAATTCAGCTTTGTGTGTATGTGAAGTGGATGCACACATGGGCATCCACTTCAGCCACAGAGCCCAGCTAGGGGAGAGATTTACAAACCTCCTGATCTGACCCATAACAAAAATATCAGGTGACATATTGATAAAAGTTTGTAAACGTTTTTTAATGTAGACATGATTAAAAGCTCCAACTATAGTTGAATGAATTAAGTTAAACTGACTGCAGCTTTCGCAGCACATCAAATGCTCTGCTGGAGTCAGGAGCAGAGTTTGCCGTCGGGTGACTAGTCTAATAAAATATATGTAGTCTACTTGTACAAGTGGTCACATATGATATAGGAGTATTTGATGATTTGCTTGATGATAAAAAGTTGACTATTCAAGCAATTCATATATACATATATATATACATATCATATGTATATTAAAAAGATAATTGCATTTATAAGAACAAATCTGCAGCAGCAAAAAGTGATGAAATTTAAGATGTTAAAACATAAAAGAAAAAAAGAAGAAAATATGTGGTATGCATGAAGTTAACTGAGCTGGTGCACTTGCTTTACTTTTTAAGCCTACTGACTTTTGCTTACTACAGCCAGTGCTGAAAGAAAAACTCACAATGGTCACAGAAATAACTTGAATCTGACAAAAGTAATAATAAATAAGAATTCTATGAAATTTAACCAATGAAAGTCAGACATTGCTATTCAACCATGCTTCAACAGAATTATTTAAAAAAATAAACTCATGAAAAAGGCCTGGACAAAAATGACGGTACCCTTGCACAACCTTTTGAGGCAATCACTGCAATCGAACATTTCCTGTAAATAATGTGACTAAAGAGACATGTTAATTCAAGGTGTGTCCACTAATTGGCATCACAGGTGTCTACAATCTTGTAATCAGTCAGTGGGCCTATAGGACTACAGGTAGTCACTGTGCTGTTTGGTGACATGGTGCGTACCACACTCAACATGGACCAGAGAAAGTGAAGGAAGGAGTTGTCTCAGGAGATTAGAAAGAAAATTATAGACAAGCATGTTAAAGGTAAAGGCTCCAAGACCATCTCCAAGCCGCTTGATGTTCCTGTGACTACAGTTGCACATATTATTCAGAAATTTAAGATCCATGGGACTGTAGCCAACCTCCCTGGACGTGGCCGCAGGAGGAAAATTGATGACAAATGAAAGAGACGGATAATACGAATGGTAACAAAAGAGCCCAGAAAAACTTCTAAAGAGATTAAAGGTGAACTTCAAGCTCAAGGAACATCAGTGTCAGATCGTACCATCCGTCGTTGTTTGAGCCAAAGTGGACTTAATGGGAGACGACCAAGGAGGACACCATTGTTGACAACAAATCATAAAAAAGCCAGACTGGAATTTACCAAACTACATGTTGACAAGTCACAAAGCTTCTAGGAGAATGTCCTATGGACAGATGACAGATTTTACAGATGGAAAAATGAAGCATATCAAGAAAAGAACACTGTCCCTACTGTGAAACATGGAGGAGGCTCTGTTATGTTCTGGGGCCGCTTTGCTGCATCTGGCACAGGGTCTCTTGAATCTGTGCAGGGTACAATGAAATCTCAAGACTATCAAGGCATTCTAGAGAGAAATGTGCTGGCCAGTGTCGGAAAGCTTGGTCTCAGTCGCAGGTCATGGGTCTTGCAACCGGCCAATGACCCAAAACACACAGCTAAAACACCCAAGAATGGCTAAGAGGAAAACACTGGACTATTCTAAAGTGGCCTTCTATGAGCCCTGACCTAAATCCTATTGAGCATCTTTGGAAGGAGCTGAAACATGTTGTCTGGAAAAGGCACACTTCAAACCTGAGACAACTGGAGCAGTTTGCTCATGAGGAGTGGGCCAAAATACCTGCTGAGAGGTGCAGAAATCTCATTGACAGTTACAGGAATTGTTCGATTGCAGTGATTGCCTCAAAAGGTTGTGCAAGGGTACCATCATTTTTGTCCAGTCCTGTTTCATGAGATTATTTTTTTTAAATAATTCTGTTGAAGCATGGTTGAAAAGCAATGTCTGACTTTCATTGGTTAAATTTCACAAAATTCTTTTGCCAGACTCAAGTTATTTCTGTGACCATTGTGAGTTTTTCTTTCATTAACCGAAGGGTACCGACAATTTTGTCCACGTGTGTAAGTGAGCAGCAGTGAGAGGAAACAAAATGTAAATATCTAAGAATTAGAATTAGTTTTATTTGCACACACAGATTATGACAGTGACTTTGACCTCTGTATTTAACTTGGACTTGTTTTCTTTTTTTACACACCAGTAATGAACACACACAAACACACACACACCCTGGTACCGAGACATGGCATCCCTTTGGTTAACTACAAGCCCAATTCCCTTCCACCTGGCCATTATCTGTTATTAACTGAATATGTTTTACTTTAATTTACTTCTCAAATTGTGAATAACTTAGTTATGTAAGTACTTGTATTATCAGGCTTTTCATTTCATCACATCCAGTGACAGAATGTATAATTTATGGAGTGAAAAATAAAACATAACAAAGACAAACCACTCACTCATATTCTACCTCTTTATCCACATAAGGGGTCACAGGGGGACATGCAACCTCCAGACAGAAAGGCCCTTAGTCAAACCAGTATTACCACATTTTACCACCGTGTGACCTCAGACAAATCAAAGTTGATTGAAATGTTGAGGGTGAGAATATATCTATGTGATAACTTCTTAATATCCTCTCATGTCTGGTAGACTTGCATTATTTGCACCTGTGTCTTGCACCTTGTGATCTACAGAGAAAGGAACAGTTCATGAACCAGTGCTGACTGCACTGCAGCTGACTCGCTGTAGCTTTTCCTGTGATGTATGCTGTGTTGTAAAAATGAGACAGCTTCTGAATGTCTGTCACACTTAAATGAAAGCACAGTGTGTCACCAGGACACCGGCATGTATCCTTTGAATTACTTGTGTGCATTATTGTTTGCATGCAATGATTCATTGAGCCATTACAGTTCATCACAGTTCGCCTGAGGCCAATGTTATTATTACTGTTTTTTCAGTTAAGGAATTATAGGGAACTTGGCTTGTAACCGAATGATTGCCGGTTCGAGTCCCCACCAGGTCAAAAGGGCTGAAGTTGCCCTGCTCAACCCCCATTGCTCCCCGGGTGCCGCTCAGTGGGTGCCCACTGCTCCCAAATCTAGGAAGATTCCTAATAGATGATGGGTTAAATGCAGAGAAGAATTTCCTTAAGGGGATTAATAAAAGTAAAGCATGAGAGAAATGCAGTAATGTATCATTTTGAAGCAAACATGATATCAGTCTCTTATGTGTGGTCACTGTTTGGCCATGTAGCTTAATGCAACATAGAAACCTATCTCTTCAAACTGCTCTCTCCTCTCAACTCTTCAATTACCATGCTTTTTACATAGGTGACAGTTGTGTCAAAACAGAGGCTCTTTAGAAGAGAAGAGATAATCTCTAATATGTATTGCTTTAGAATAAGATACTCTCCCTGATGGTATTTATACACTCCTCTCATTGTGGGGTGCTCTCTCTCTTTTTGATTTCTATGCACCATGATAAAGTGACGTGGTGCAGGCATGAATGGCCATGGTCTCTGAATACCCTTTTATGCACTTTTTCCATGTATGACATAACTGAAAGATATGTTGTGCAATTAAGGACAATACACTTCAATATTTCTCTGAAAGGAGAGATTTTCTTTTAAACTTGTGAGCATTTTGAGGACTTTTATTTATGTGGGTGAACTAAATATAACAGAACATCATATGCATCGACAGCAGATGCTTACATAAACATGTGTCATGAAGGCAATAGCTTCTATGTTTTGACTATTACATCAGGGTTACATTTCTGATTCTATCTCTTAATATTCATGAATAATGGTTTTGTTCTTCATACTTAAAGAACCTATTTCTATGAATACTGTTCCCATATGTGATTGTTTTTGAAGACAGTGGATGTTAGGGCTGGGTGATATGGGGAACATGTATTATCACAATATAGGCTTAAAATTAAATAAGTGTTATCAAGTTACTTTTTTTAAATATAATTGAATCATAATTTTGCCAATTACATATTTGTTTTAATTAATATATTATTTACAATTATATTGTTAGTGTATTTCACCAGCCATTAAAACCAGGAAAAGTTATCACAAATACCTTATCAAAATTTGATAATATCCAGAATCTAAGACCATATCTTGTCTCATGTCATGATATAGGTAAACATCAATATATTGACAGGCCTAAGTGGATGCTGCTAAAACTTCCAGAGACATTACAAAAGATAGAGTCTGTAAATGCAACATTTCAGATTTATAATAGTGATAATAGGTCACAAAACCTAATTACTATTTTTACTATTTAGCTCAGTGTTATAGTCCTCCTTTGACTAATACTCTCGATTAATAATTCACTTAAATTTTCTACTCATTTTTTACTTCTCCTATATTATTGTACAAAAGACGGCTACAAAAAGGGCAACAGCCTGGATCATAGCCAATGAGACCTGATGTTCCTTTACCCAGTGGCCAACAGGGCCCAGGAGACAACCAGGCACAAGCTAAGAAGATCCACCCACTGGCCTATATACTGCCACTGTGACATTCTGCCATCTAACAAGAGAAAAGCTCTGCCTGTCCAACTGCCTTCCCTGCTGTGGCACCACAGGGAGTCTGTGTAGTCATGCAAAATGGCTCCAAATCGAATGATAATAATGAATGATACTATACTGACTGAGAACAGAAAAAAAATATAAAGTGCAGCTTGTTTTCTGCTGTTATTCTGTTTAGTAGTTTTGGTTGTTTTATTGATGTCAGAATAAACATGTTAAAACATTTTGATCAGTGTTTCCCCAAACCTTGAAATGATAATGTTCTCAAATGTATTGTTTTGTCCACAAACCAAAATTATTCAGTTTTAATGGTTTATATTGGAAAATATTCACATTTAAGAAGCAGGAAAATCAGTAAACTTGATTTGACTATTAAAAAACTCGGATTAATCGAGTTGATGAATCTATCAAAATAGTTCGCGATTAATTCAGTAATTGATTATTAATCAATCAATTTATCGATATAGCCCTAGTGGAAATTCACAACAGAGGCTTTGGTTTTTCTCGAGATCTGTGTACATCAAATTATGCTTCTAGCTTTTCAACACGATTCTTATTATTTGGATTGAGAAACTAAAAATAATTGCAGTTGATGGAAGATGAGTTATATTACAGTCATCATTTTCTATAAAGATGAACTTCAGGTATAGTGACACATGTGGAGACAGTGGTTAAGTAGTAGAGCAAGTATGATTCCCTGTTCCGCTAGTCTACATGCCAATGTGTTCTTGGACACATCACCCCACGTTGCTCCTGACAGCTGTGCATGAATGACGTGTGATAGAAAAGGCTGCACATAAATGCATCGTATGAATGTGTGAGTGAATGTGTGAGAATGGCAAAAACTTTAGCAACTTTGAGTGGTCATCAATACTAGAAAAGTGCTACATAAATACAGACCACTGACATCGCCGAAGAATCTTTTAAAAGTTGATCCTGATGTTGCTGTGGTCAGTCTCACCACAAACATACAGCATATTATACGAGTCACAGTCACCTATCACTTATTCCCCCTCCCATCATCATCACATCAGGCCAAACTGCATTTTATAATTGTAGATAATAATGTAGACCACAGTGAATACCACACTGTATGAGGAACCATGCTGCTCAATGTAAATTAAATGGCTTGTTCTTTGAGTGCACTGTCTTATGTAAGCTGCTGCTTTGCTTGCCCCCCATCCCCCCAAATTTCTGCCTTCTTACCCGTCAGTGTATGCAGGGGGTTGGTGAGGAGGGTGAGGAGCCTGCCTCCCCGCATCCTTCATTTTCTGTGCCACCTTGAAAAAAACACCCCAGCTCTGGCTGTGGTCTGTTCCATCTTTGTCTGTGCTGATCAGACTGTGGTGGTATAACAGACAAAATACCCCTCTGGGTGATGGCTTCTAAAACATGCATCTGGAAAATGCTATATCCTGCTCATCTTTTTTTGTTCCTGCATATGCTTTTTCCTCCGTCTATCCTCCATTCTCTCAGTGTCCCTCCATTCCCCTCCTCCCTCCACCTTGCCCTCATCTCTGAGTTTTGCGGTTCCATGGCGAGGAGGCTTCTCACTGGCTTCTTGACAATGTCATAACACTGTTTTAAGACAATCCTGCCTGGTTGCCTGGATGGATGGATCACAATGTAGAGAGCGAGAGAGAGAGAGAGAGAGAGAGAGAAAGAGGAAAGATCATGGGGGGGTGGGGTAAGTGTTAGATAGAAGAAGAAGATAGAGAGGTGGCAATGATGATGGTGGTGGAAGGGTGACAAGGGATGGTCAGGGATGAAATGCGACAAAGGTTGGGAGAAGGGTTTACATAGACGGCTCAGCTGTTTCTGAAAAGCTGAGAACAAAACAAATAGAAGGAGGGCAAAACTGGATGATGCTACGATAATGTCAAGCCATTATTTCACGTCCTCTATTTCATTGTCTCTGGCTAGACTGACTGTGTGCATGCCCTTACAGAGGTATGTGGGACAGAGTGCAGAGCCATCCATCTGAATCCATTATATCGGAAAGAGACAAAATCAGGCTAAAATGTGAATTCTCCATAATCCCAGTGAGGAAAGAAAAAGCTTACCTCCACGTTTCAGCTCTGCTCAACCCTGCCATGTTCCATCCTGTTCCTCTCTGCCGACTCCCTCCCCTTTTCTCCCCATGACAGCATTTTTCTGCTATCTTCCTCCACAGTGAGCTTCTTTTCCTCCTCAAGCTTCACTTCCTCCTGTCCATTGTCCTCTTCCTCACTCCAAAAATACAACTGAAACAGTACAACGCACACTTCCCAATCTCTGTGTCTACTGCTCCTCTAATCTGTTGTTTAAGTCAAGAGGCAGGTTGATTTGTGCCGTCCTCCCTCTTTCTCCCTTTCGCGCTGATTCTATTCCGTTCACATCACACTAGAGCCAACCCCCTCTTTCTCCTCCTCCCTTCTCTCTCTCTCTCCCTCTCTGTCTGTCTGTCTCACTCTATCTCGCTCTCTCCTGGAGCCAGTTGCAGACTGCAGTGGCCAAGCTCTCTTTGCCGTAGACTGAAATCCATAAAGCATCCATTTAAAAATTAACCGAATCTCATGTAAAACCATGCAACATGCTCAGAAATATGGCAGAACAGATGCTAATGCAATGTTACAACAACACACAATGTACCCTATTTATTCAGGGAACAAATTCTTAAATTTGTCTTTCTTTCATTCAAACTATTATCTTTGCTTGATAAACTGTGTGTTCTCCCCAAATGTAACCAGTGAGGGTTGTGACCATAACAAACAATTAACTTGCTTCAGGACAGATACACATAGAAAGAGAGAACATCACACGGTACCTCCACTGTTCCTTCACCAATAGCCACTGTACTTCACTCTTTCAAACACATACCTGTTCTGTGAGTTTGAAAAATGATTCTTTGGATGGGAGAAGATGAATCATGCTGCAACAGCCAAGTGTCCAGCACATCCCCCCGATCACCGACCATACCATATGGCTGTGTGTGTTACCAGGTCAGAGGCTCTGGTGTGGGGTTAGAGGACGAGACGGGGTGGGGGAGGAGAAGCCAGCGTTGTTGGTGAAGGGTGTCTTGAAGAGATAAGAAAAATAAAAATGCAGGCACTAGTTGATAGTAGTTCAGGAGTTTTGTTTGAAAACAAACATACCTCAATATGTGCTCATTCTGGTCAGGGCTGTTTTAAGAGTGTGTCCATTCATGTAAAGCATATATTTAATTTAATGTAAGAAGAGAACAAAACAGACCAAAGAATACAAATGAAGAAATATTGACCAAGATAGACATAACGTATATAATATATATACTTGAAATTAAATTATGACACATATGCTACTTTTACTATTACTGTATATAGTGCATGTATGTAATAAGTGTCACTTTCAATGTGATCTCTTATGAGACCAAGTTTGGAAAATCCTACAACAACCAGTGCTGCAGTGACACCTTGTGGACACAGTTGAGATGTTTACAGCTCTGCAGAAAAACACAATTGTCTTTTTGAAGGTTAGTCCTGATTACTGTTTGCTCATATTTTAGTGATCAATCACTCACTCATTGTCTAATGTATCCTCGAAATGATGGTCACAGGGAGCTGACACAAGGCAAAAGGCGGGCGGCCCCCACCATGGACAGGTTGCCAGTCCATCACAGTCAACATACAGAAAGAAACAACCATTCACCCCTACTGTCCAATTAACCTCCATTTAACCTGTTTTTGGACTGTGGAATGAAACCGGAGTACCTATAGAAAACCAACGCAAGAAGAAATGGGATTCAAACTAGTGACCCTCTTGCTGTGATGCTGCAATGCCACCCATTACAATACTGTGTGACCCAAGTGATCAATCATTCAGTGAATCATGTGTAAATATTGTTATTGTTTCTCTAATTGATTTTCCTGGGACCAGCTGTGTAACTAAACAATCAGTTTATTTTGTCCAATCAGGAGTCATTTACAAAATGATGCTCATGATACTCATAAGAAAGAACAAGGCACCAGAGAGGGTTCAGAAGAGGACAAAAGGGATTGGACAAAATGGAGGCAGATTTTCTGCTTCGGACAACCCCAAAATGGAGAAGTGAAAGGAAGAGAAGGCAAAGAAAAGCAGTGAATCATCATATGTTGACACTGAAACCAGACAATATTTCACATTTTTGCTTGAAAACTGTCACATGCAATTGTTTTAGATAAAATATTAATTAAAAAAATAATAATGATGCATCAGCATAAGAAACCAGGATGAGGAAATGCAGTAGAAGTCAGGGGGATGGCCCATCTGAGAGGGTGGCCCTTAGACAGCAACCATTTTTTTTAGTTCCTTCATTGATCTATGAATTTAATTTCATTTTGTTATTTTTGTAAAATTCCTTTTAATTCGACTGATTAAAACTCAAGGTCTGTAGGCTACATGTGCCCCAGGTGACATCATTTTGCCCACCATTCACTATCAAGTTATAATAGAAACTGGCCAGCAAGTAAACACAGTGTGTTAATAATTGTCATGAACAGAGAATAATATTTTTATTATAATAATTATACTTTAGGTTATATGTGTTACATTATTAAATGTATTTGTAGTACACTTGTGTACATTTGTGTATCTTGTGTAATGTACTTTATTATTTTGAGAACAGTGAATAAGTACATTATGTGTTGTGTAAGATGCTTTATTTGTCAGTGTGTTATGGGACTGTAGCCCAGTATTATTAATGTCTCTAGACATTCCTGGAGTTGAACAACCTGATTTATTTCATCCGGCCTCATTGATAAATATAGCTGTGTGTCATCTGCATAACAATGAAAGCGTATGTTGTGCTTCCTAATAATGAGGAAGCATATATAACATACGTAAAAAGTATAGGCCCAAGCACTGAGCCTTGTGGAACTCCACAATTAACTTTTGTATGTAGTGAGGCTTTATCATTAACATGAACAAACTGGAATCTATCAGATAAGTATGATTTAAACCAGCAGAGGGCAGCACCTGTGATACCAAGAGTCTGCTCCAATCTCTGCAGTAGAATATTATGATCAATGGTGTCAAATGCAGCACTAAGATCTAACAGGACAAGTAAAGAAACTAGACCATTATCTGAAGCCAAGAGAAGATCATTACTAACTTTAGCTAGTGCTGTTTCTGTGCTATGGTTTAATCTAAAACCTAAAGCCATTAATGCACAAATATTCACATAATTGACTAGCCACAAGATTTTTCTAAGATTGATTTAATATAGAGCTGTTAATTAAAGGAAACACATCTTTAAACAGTTTGGTGGGGATAGGATCTAACTGACAGGTTGATGGCTTAGATGATGAAACTAATGATGTTAACTCAGGGAGTTCTATAGGGGAGAAACTGTCTAACTGTGCACCTGGTGCTTCTAAAGCTCTTGTGCTAGAAGATGAGTCTGTCCCAATATGAGGGAGGAGATGATCAATTTTTTTCTCTAATTGATGTTATTTTATTTACAAAAAAGTTCATAAAGTCATCACTGCTCAGTGTTAAAGGAATAGATGGTTCAGTGGAGCTGTGGCTCTGTGTCAGCCTGGCTACAGTGCTGAAAAGAAATCTATGATTATTCTTAGTTTCTTCAATTAAAGAAGAATAATAGGCAACTCTAGCTTTGTGTAGGGCTTTTTTGTAAGCTACAAAACCATCTTTCCAGGCTTCCTCTAGGTTATTGGAACGCCATTTTCGTTCTAATCTACGTAACACCTGTTTAAGAGCATGAGTATTGGAGTTAAACCATGGTGCTCGGCTCATCTGGTTCACCACTTTCTTTTTCAGAGGGACAACACAATCTAATGTAGTACGCAGTGAGGCTGCTGTACTATCAACAAGGTTATCTATGAGGGCGGGAGTAAAATCACAAAAGGTACCTTCAGATGTACTGACATATGGCACAGAGTTAAATAAAGGTTGCACTGTCTCTTTGAATGTATTAATATTATTATCAGACAGGCACCGGCTGTAGCTGGATTTCTTATTTATGTTATTGTAGTTCATTATTGTACAATTAAATGTGAGTAACTAATGATCAGTAAGGAGAGGGTTTTGAGGAACTATGTTTAAGTTATCAATATTAATACCATAAGTTAAAACAAGGTCGAGGGTGTGACAAAGGCAATGAGTTGGTTTATTAACGTGTTGAATGAAACCTATTGATTCCAACAGCGAGTTAAATGCGCAGCTAAGACTATCACGGTCAACATCTACATGGATGTTGAAATCCCCTACAATTATGATTTTATCTGTCTTAAGCACTAACTCAGATAAGAACTCAGAGAACTCTGATAGGAACTCTGAATAAGGTGCAGGTGGATGATAAACTGTGACTATCATAATTGGTTTCTGTGATTTCCAACTAGGATGGGATAGATTAAGAATACGGCTTTCAAACGATGAGTATCCTGGTTTGGGCTTGGGATTGATTAATAATCTAGTATTAAAAATGGCTGCTACACCTCCTCCTCGGCCTGAGCTTCTAGGAATATGGGTATTAGCATGAGTGGGTGGAGTTGACTTGATTTAGACTAATGTAATCGTCTTCATGTAACCAAGTTTCAGTTACACAGAATAAATCAATACAATTGTCAGAAATTAGATCATTTATTAAAACAGATTCTCAACTCTGGATTGTCATGGGTTTCTAATAAAATGTCCTCAGCTGCTAGATAAGAGAGCTGCTCCATCCAAAGTGGGATGGACACCGTCTCTCCTCATGAGACTAGGTTTCCCCCAGAAGTTTTGCCAGTTATCTAAAAACCCAATGTTGTTTTCTGGACACCACCTCGACAGCCAGCGATTGAATGATGACATGCGGCTATACATGTCATCACTGGTCACATTGGGCAAAGGACCAGAGAAGATTACGTATGTGGCCCCGGGAAAACACCTGACTGTGGTCGCTGGCGTCGCTATTTTCACGTTCCTCAAGATAGAGTCACCTATTACCAGAGTTGGTTTCTCAGTCTGTGTGGTGCTGAGAGGGGAAAACTTGTTTGAGGTGTGAACAGGACTTTTAGCCTTAACACTACGCCTCTTATTGCGGACAATCACCCAGCTGCCCTGTTTGTCCCCCGGCTGCATGGGAGCTGCGGAGGGAGCTAATGCTATGTGGTCCGCACGACTACAGGGGACTGGCTAACTGATTTAGCTTCTATGGTGCGGAGCCGAGTTTCTACTTCATTATGCCTCGCCTCCATCCTAGCCAGTAAGCTACACTTTTTACAAGTACTTTTATCGCTAAAGGAGGCAGAGGAGTTGCTAAACATGTGGCACACAACACAGGAGAGAGCAGGAGAAGGAGAGAGAGAAGCCATCGCTGCTAAGCTAACTTTACGCTAGCAAATAATGAAACGCCGCACGTGATCTACGTAAACGAGAGTTTAAGCAAAAGCAGCGGGTGAAATGATTAGTCTTAGTACTAGTATTAGAAATAAACACAGACACATGCATACACACACACACATGCACACGCGTACACACACGCACGCATACATGCACAAACACGCACTGAACGCGAAAACTCACGCACATACGTACATCCACATACAGGCTGTAGTATTGCAGGTTATCAGATAGACAGACACACACACGCACACACACACGCATATAATACACACACAAACACATACAGGCTGTAGTCTCGCACATAGGCTGTCAGACAGGCACCCACGCATACACGCGCACACACAGACACACACACGCATGCATACACGCATACACACTATATTAGACATCACAGAGAATACACAGAGGCGACACTATTGAATTGAATTGAATTGACTTTATTCCTCCCCCAGGGGGGAAACACACAAGACTAGATAAGTAGATACGGTTAATAAGATGAATGCACTCAGGCTTGTCACTTGGAATGTGCGTGGAATCGGCTCGAAACATAAAAAACATAAAGTCCTCAACCACCTGACAAGCAGACATTGTCTTACTACAAGAGACTCACCTCATCACAATTTCCCCATATATACACAGCAAGCTACAACTCTAGACAGAGTCGCCGCCATCATGATCATGAGCAATAGAAAATTAAACTTCACACATAAAAACACTATGATAGACCCAGAAGGTAGATTTATAATACTTCACTTATTAAACAATAATACAGACTTCTGTATATCCAACATATATGGTCCTAATGTCTTTTTTCACACTTTCTTCTCCTCACTGTCCACTTAGACAACACTGATAATAGGAGGGGACTTCAACATGGCACTCAACCCAGAACTTGATAGGCTCAGTAAGGCAGGAACAACACAGAACTGGCAATCGACAGAAACACTTAAACAATACATGAGTGATTATGGGCTTTGTGATGCTTGGCGCTCCTGTCATCCAGCTGATAAAGAATACACCTTCTCACCTGTACACAACTCCTACTCTAGAATTGACTCACCAACAGCACAATTCTATCAGACGTCACAGACACTCTGATTCACCTATCACCATGAGTGACCCTGCACCAGTTTCACTAAAAATAACTAATAAGGCCATCACACCACCAATCAGAAACTGGAGATTTCATTCATCATTAGTAGATGATCCAAATTTCATCAAATACTTCGAAAAAGAGTGGTTAATATTTCATTAATTATTAAAGTCTGAGGTGTATATGGTGAACAGGAAGGGGGACAGCACAGTTCCCTGTGGGGCTCCTACATCACTAACCACCACATCAGACAAACCACAACCCAGTCGGACAAAGTGTGGTCTGCCTGTCAGGTAGTCAGTACTCCAGGAGATGGTGGGCGTGTACACACCCACCACCTGCAACTTCTCTCCCAGTGACAGTGGCTGGATGGTGTTGAAAGCAATGGAGAAATCAAAGAAAGTGATTCTCACAGTGCCTCCAGCACCATCCAGGTGAGACTGAACTTGATGCAGCAGATAAATGAGGGCGTCATCCAACCCCAGGTTGGGCTGATAAGCGAATTGAAGCGGGTCCAGTGAGGACTTTACCTAAGGTGGGCCAAGACCAGCTGCTCCAGCACCTTCATCACATGGGACGTCAGAGCCACTGGGCGGTAGTCCCTGGGTTCACATGATGCTGATGACTTTGTCTTGGGGACAGGAACCAGGCATGATGTCTTCCACAGCGCTGGGACCATCCCCTGTTGGAGGCTCAGGTTGAAGAGGTGCTGCAGGATCACAGCCAGCTGGGTAGCACAAGCCCTCAGTAGCCTGGGGCTAAGACCGTCCAGGCCTGCAGCCTTGTTCTGCTGCAGTCTCTCCAGTGGTCTTCTGACCTGGGTGGTTGTCACGGAGGGGGGTGGCAGGAGGTGGTGGGGGAGAGGTGGAGCGGTGGAGGGGAGGTGATACAGTGTCCAAGCGGTGCTCCAGGGGGGGCAGACGGGGGAGAGGTAGAGGCAGGGGGGGAGGGAGGGAGGTGTGATGTGTGGGGGAAGCAGCAGGGGGCTGTGTGGAAGACTGTTAGCTGAACCTGTTGAAGAAGAGGTTCAGCTGATTAGCCCTCTTGACGGAGCCCTCTGTCGATTTCTTATTCACGTTAAATCCAGTGATGGTCTTCACCACACCTCCCTCATGTCATTCTACTGGAGTTTGGACTCCAGCTTCCTCCAGCTTCCTTTTTGTTGAGGAGAGTCTTCAGATCTCTGTAAACCGAAGGTTTGTTGTTGGGAAAGCAATGGACAGTCCGGGCAGGGAGAACCGTGTGTTCACAGAACCTGATGTAATCTGTGACGCAGTCTGTCATGGAGTTGATGTCCTCCCCATGTGGCAAGCAGAGCGCATCCCAATCAATAGACTCAAAGCAGTCCTGCAGGGCCATGTCAGCCTCCTGTGTACCTTCTCACTGAGCAGGTGGCAACAGGAAGCCTCTTCACTACAGGGACATACCTGGGAGTCAGCTGGACTAAGTTGTGATCAGACAAGCCAAGGGGGGAAGGGCAGTGGCTGTGTATGCATCCCTAGCATTTGCATACAAAAGGTCAATTGTTTTATTGTTTCTGGTGGGGCAGTCGACATATTGGTGGAAGGTTGGTAAAACAGAGTCCTGGTTTGTGTGGTTAAAGTCCCTAGTGATGGTGATAAATGCTGTGGGATGCTGTGTCTGTAATCTGGACACAGCAGAGTGGACAGAGTCTACTGCTGCTGCATCAGCTGAGGGAGGGATGTCGACAGCCACAACAATTACGGAGGTGTATTCCCTGGGGAGGTAGTATGGGCGCATTCCCACAGCCAAAAGTTCCATGTCCGGGCTCCACAGACGCTCCTTCCCACAGACATGTCTGTGGTGACACCACTTCTCATTCACGTATACAGCAACGCCACCCCCTTTCTTCTTTCCGCTCAGCGCAGCATCTCTGTCCGCCCGCACAGTTTTAAAGCCTGGTACTGCCACGCTGTGCTCGGTGAAGTGTGAGTGCAGCCATGTCTCAGTGAAACACATGAGGCTGCTCTCCCTGAACACCCAGCTGGTCCTCACAAGCACACAGAGCTCGTCCATTTTGTTCCCCAGAGATCTCACATTCCCCATGATTATTGCAGGTGCGGCTGGTTTATACCTCCTCGCTTTGGCTCTCACTTTGGCTCTGCAGCCCTGATGCTTACGCTTCAGTTCCTTCGGAAGTTCGGACCGTGTTGTGATCAGGAGATGCGAAAATAATAAGTTAGAAAGAAGTACTTAAAGGGAACATATTATACCCTATTTCCCCCATTAAAATAGTTCCCTGGTGTCCTAATGAACATGTCAGTGACATGCCTTGGTCAAAATACCATAAGTATGAAGCATCATAGCAGTTCAATAACCCTGCTAAACCCGCCCCTTTCAGAACGCTCGGTTTTCGTACATGGTCCCTTTATATGCAAATGTGACACAGGCAAACACACACCCACTTCTTCCAGGGGGTTTCTGATTTGTCCTCTTTACAGCACTCGCTCGCTCACCTCCATTTTTCTCCCCCTCCCTCCACTAGTTCTCTGACAATATCAACATGGCAGCGTGCGCAGAAAACAGCGAGAGTGCCATCACAGAAGAGACGTCCTACATAAAGATTGAGCCGAACAGTAAATCAGTTAAAAAGACTTAGGAATAGCAACACTGATCGCCAGCGGCGCACGGCGAGCTAAATAAACTGCCGCTGTATGTTACTGTATCAGACCGGTGACTGTGCTCCAGAGACATCGCCACCGCTGACCAGCTCCGGTGCTCCGGTCACATACAGCGGCAGTATATGGCATGCTATATGGCTATGCACACCAGTGTATACATTCTGGTGTAGGGTATGCGAGGACCTCTCAGCATGTCTCGAATACACCATACCACCTTCCCCTGCACTATGCATACTGGGTGATTTAAACGGAATACATAAAGACATGAAAAAATCAAGAAAACAAACAAGAAAACCTTAAGTTTAAACCAATACAGGAATCTAATTTTAGATCACATCTCTGTGGAGAGAATGTCTGCTTCCATAAAAAAAAAAAATTAGCTGTCTTTGATTTGACCTGTCTTTGGGCACCTCTAATTGATTATATTTCAGGGATCTGGGACGCTGGGGCTGTCTGGTGGTCTGTGTGGGTTGGTGGCCCTAGGCCCACTGTCCCTCGGTGGCTGTGGGTCTGCCCTGCGGGGGTCGGGGTGGATCTGTGGGGGGGTTGACGCCTTGGCTTGGAGGGCACGTGGGGGTTGGGGGTGGTGGGCCATGGGCTGGGCTGCCTTCATGCTGTGGGTGGGGCAGACTTGTGCGTAATAATGATAACGTAATAACGTATATCACGTAATAACGCCCTATAATGTAATAATAATTTAAATGTAATAAAACCAATAACGTAATAAATAATAATGTAATAAAGTTGTTCAGCCAATAATGTAATAAAGTTGTTCAGCCAATAACGTAATAATTTTTTGCCAATAACGTAATAACTTATTACGTCATTGACCTTGCATTTAAAAAAATCCTTTCATAATGTAATAACTGAGCCAATAATGTAATAATTGCGGTATCACTTTATTTTATTTCAATTTCTGGAGACAAAGTCTCACACTTAGCCTTAATATTGCATCTTGCAACAGATGCTTAAATATCCGACCTTATAGATACCCCTCCACCCTCAACCCCCCCCTCCACAGGAGGCCTAAAGGAGCTATTAAGAGTCAATTTTGATTTATATGTCACTCTTAGTGTTCTGTTATAGTATCCAACTCTGTGACCATACAGGCGCTTTGACAGGGTTTTCAGTATGGTATTGCAATTCACCGCCAGAACTCTAGGGGCTGCGGGAATGAGTCGTTAACTGACCAATGACAGCACCGCGGTCTCCATTGGTCTCAGTTGCCTCAACGGATGATAACATTGTTTGGAGGCACACGTCGGGCTACAGAGAGGCTCTCGGACAGGGTTAGCTACGATGGAGAGGGCTCTCCGTGGTTACAGAGAGTCATTTGCCAGTATCCTAAACAAAGCTTTACTTTTACTCTGGGATTGTAGAATCGGCCAAAACTATTTAGGTCACATGACCTGGAAGCCATTGAGCTAAAATGCTAATATTCACATTAAAAAACTATAAAAAGTATGGGAGATATTTAAATGGAATAAAAAGAGGTATGTCCTGACTAGGCAGGCTAGTACTATGTTTCTGCACTGATTTGGTGTCTTAAGGTCACATGGGCTGGAAGCTATTGAGCTAAAATGCTAATATTTACATTATTAAAATTACAAAAAAATATGACGTATTTAAATGGAATATAAAGAGGTGTGGCCTGACTAGGCAGTCTAACAATATGTTTCTGCACTGATTTGAAGTCTTTAGGCCACATGGCCTGGAAGCTATAGAGCTAAAATTCTAATATTTACATTATTAAAATTACAAAAAAATATATGACGTATTTAAATGGAATAAAAAGAGGTGTGTCCTGACTAGGCAATAATTACTTAAATGTGTCATTTATTATTTTAATACATAAATACACCATTCAATAATTACTTAAGTGTCATTAATTATTTAAATTAATAAATACACCATTAAATAATTACGTAAATGTGTCATTTATTATTTTAATACATAAATACACCATTCAATAATGACTTAAGTGTCATTACTTATTTAAATACATAAATACACCATTCAATAATTACTTACACATTGGTTTTCTTAGGTTACAAAATACTGACATGGGTTTTTTTCCTCATCACTTAGTAATAATAATAATAATCATAATATTATTCAGTGGAGCTCCACTTCAGGTTTTACTTGATACTCATTCCAAACTAAATGTTTAATTAAATATTAGTTTAAATGTCATATAATAAAAATCAAAGTGTTAAAGTTTGATTGTACACTTACATTTAAGTGTTAAGTGTGTTTTTTTCTGTTTGGTTGTTTTGAGTTTCTGTTGTACTCACACCAGCAAACCAAATCCAGTCCAGTCCGTCCATGAAATCCAGTCCGGGGTTTGTAGCAGGTTCGCGTTGTTAGACATTAAACATTGTGTCAGTGATTAAAATATATAAACGTTTTTAATAGCTGTAAAATATGTGATTTCAGCCTAATACAGCGTTATGTTAGGGAGGCAGATACACTGCTCGGGAGGCTTGATAAAAGATTCACAGGTTTTTATTTTCCTCTCGAAAATACAAACAAAATCAAAATCACTTCTTCCTCGAAGTTGAATAAACTAGAGAAAACCTGGCGCTAGAGCTCACTTAAAAAAGGCGACACAGACCGGGACATGTTCTCTGGAAGCATCAACGACGCGCTGGCACATGACAGCACATGACAGAGGGAATCAAGGGCAGGTGTGAGTGATTACTGAAGGATCACCAGGTGAAGGGATGAGGGAATGACAACTGAACAAACCACGCAACAGGAAGACATGAACGTTTACCAAAATAAAAGGGGAAGTGAAAATCAAACCCATACCAACAGTGACATGAACTTAAAGTGACTTTAAACCTAAACTAACACAAGAACTGAACTCAACAAGACAAAAACACCAACAGAACTGACGCCTCGTGACATTTCATTATTTATAGATTTTGCACCGTGGTGCTGTTTGTGCTGCATGTGAACATATTTGACAAAGTGGCCTCAACACACGCATGTGTGTGGAAGCTGGTGTCTCGCTCGCTCGCTTGCGTGCGTGTGGACACTGGCGTCTCACTTGCTCGCTTGCGTGTGGACACTGGCGGCTCGCTAGCTTGCGTGTGGACGCTGGCGTCTCGCTCGCTCGCTTTCGTGTGGATGCTGGCGTCTCGCTCGCTCGCTTTCGTGTGGATGCTGGCGTCTCGCTCGCTCGCTTTCGTGTGGATGCTGATTTATGGCTCTATGGTCATTTTTGAGGACATTAAAAGGGAAGACAGTTAAGTGAGAGGACACTGAGGTCTTTTCATGACCACACAGTCCTAGTTCATGTTTTACATTTTATAAACAATGGATTCATAAAGTAAGAAAATTGTTTTTTCTTTCATGTCAGTTTGATGTTTGATGCAAATAAAAGAAAAATGAAACGGGAAGCAGTTTCTTCACGCTGTGTGTGTGTGTACGTTTAAGGATTTTTAAAACATGTAAAGAGGAAGGAACTCTTGGTGTGGTTACAGTACACACACACACACACACACACACACAGGATATAAACCTCAGTCTTCTGATCTCAGTCTAATCTTGGTCTAATCTCGGTCTAATCTCAGCATGGAAGAGATCTACATCAGACATGTGGAACTTCTTGGCTTCGAGAAACGCGACTTCCCGACGAAGCATTATGTGAGAGTGAAAACATTGTTTGTTTGTTTGTGAGATTGAGATTGTGTTCATGTAAAGGATCACAAAGTTGTGTGTGTGTGTTTGTGTGCGCTCAGGTTTACATGATGATGGTGAAATGGAGCGACCTCTCAGAGAAACTCATCTACAGGACGTATCCTGAGATCCACACGCTACACGTGAGTCCACACGTTAATTTCCTGAACACAATCACCGATCATGATGAATTTATTATTCTAATATGAAATAGTTTCTTACTTTTTGTACTTTTGTTTGTATTTTGTGCAACAGAAATCAGTGAAGGAGATGTTTCCCATCGAGTCTGGACGCATCGAGAAGAGAGACAGAATCGTTCCTTCGTTACCAGGTAGAGAAACAAACAGGATGCACCTGTGTTTGAGCAACACTTCTGCTTTTCTGTTGTAACTCAAACTAAACACAGGAAGTTGTTGTGAGGAAAGCGTGTGTGGCTGTTTCATAACAAGTGAACATTTCTCTTCATCTGAAAATGAGGAACTGACAAACATCTGCTTTACTTTCATGGCAGATCTCCAAATAATAGTAATATTATTGTGATTAAATATTCATAGATTTTGTAATTTATTAGTTATATTAATATAAAATATGAACACGTGTTTGTGTTACTGTCATCAGCACCGCGGTGGCTCGACTCACAAAAGTCCACAGAAACTCGTCAGAGCACTTTGGTGGATTATTTTCACTCACTCATTCGTCTGCCGCCGCACATTTCACGCTGCACACAACTGAGCGACTTCTTCAGAGTTCAACCAGAGGACGAGAAACCACCTGCTGCCAACACGTCAGTGACACACACACGCACATACACACACGCACGCACAGACACGTCAGTGACACACGCACGCACGCACATACGCACGTCAGTGACACACGTGGTGACAGACACACACACATGCACACAGACACACATCGTCAGTGACACACAGAAACGTCAGTGACACATTCCAACCGTCAGTGACACCAGCAACATACACGTGACACACTCAGTGACACGACACATGACACGTCCACACTGTGACACACAACCATGACACACACACAGCAGACACACAGACAGTGACGTACACATGACACACTTGACACGCGGAACACACACACACAGAAACACAACATGACACAGCAACACGCAGTGACACACACACAGTTGACACACACGGAACACACGCGCATGCAACCGTCAGTGACACACTGAGTGACACACACACAGACATGTCAGTGACACACTACACACAGATCAGTGACACACACGCATGCGCACACGTCGGTGACACACACAGACACGCAGTGACACACACACACAAACACGTCAGTGACACACACGTCAGTGACACAGACTCAGTGACACTGCGCCAACGCAGTGACACACGTCAGTGACACAGATCGCAGTGACACACAAACACAGTGACACAACATGTCAAGTGACACAGACACAGACATGTCAGTGACACACACACGCACAGACACGTCAGTGACACACAGACACACACACACGTCAGTGGCATACAGACATGTCAGTGACACACAGACACGTCAGTGACACACAGACAGACAGACACACACACACACAGACACACAGTAAAAACCATCATTTTTCTCCTCAGACTGAAAAGCAGTGAAATCTTCGTTGTTTCCACAGAATCAGCGTCTGGTGAGTGTCAATAAAACATGTCTTTGTTTTTAAAGATGTTTTTAATTTAAAGGCGTTTTTAAGAATGTTTTAAATTTAAAGATGTTTTGAGTCTCTCAGAGATTTCTGGCCCGATCATCCTCGACACATATCGAGTCATCGCAGACTTTGCAAAGACGTCCAAACATGAGATTGAACTCAGAGTCGGAGATCTGGTGGAAATCGTGGAGAAAAATCAGAACGGTGAGAACAGTGTTGTTAGAACAGTGTTGTTAGAACAGTGTTGTTAGAACTGTGAGAACAGTGTTAGAACAAAGTTGTTAGAACTGTCATGTTAGAACAGTGTTAGAACAGTGATGTTGAACAGTGTTGTTAGAACAGTGATGTGAGAACAGTGTTGTTAGAACAGTGTTGTTAGAACTGTGATGTTAGAACTGTGAGAACTGTGACGTTTGAACTGTGACGTTAGAACAGTGTTGTTAGAACTGTGAGAACAGCGTTGTTAGAACAGTGTTGTTAGAGCAGCGTTGTTAGAGCAGCGTTGTTAGAACAGTGTTGTTAGAGCAATGTGTTAGAACAGCGTTGTTAGAACAGCCTTGTTAGAACAGCCTTGTTAGAACAGCGTTGTTAGAGCAGCGTTGTTAGAACAGCCTTGTTAGAACAGCGTTGGTGAAGTCAGAAGTCTTTGTGTCAAACAAACGTGTGACTTGTGTCTTCAGGGTGGTGGTTCTGTCAGTGCGACGCTAAACGAGGTTGGGTTCCTGCTTCGTACCTGGAGCCTCTGGATCAACCGGAGGAGACAGAGGACGCAGAACCAAACTATGAAGGTGAGACGTTGAGGTTTGATGTTTTTAACTGGTTGCCCATGACGACACTGTCTGTCTGCAGGAGAACTCTTCATCACCGTGGACAGTTACAGAGCCGAGCAGGACGATGAGATTTCTCTGGACGCCGGTCAAAGAGTCCAGGTCATTCATAAACTGCTGGACGGCTGGTGGGTCGTCAGGTGACGTCCAACATCTTCAAATTCATTTATTATCATTTCATAACTTTCATTGTTAAATATAGAAGGTCTTTGGTTTTTATTATTTTAACAAAGTAGTTTGTAACTTATTATTATGACTTATGTTACAGAACGTTTCTTTATTACATTTATGATCATATTGATTCATCATATTTATTCTTGGAGTCACTTAATCTTCCTTTAGTTTAAGACAATATGACAAACAATATTTTAAATGAAGTGACTAATTCATTCAGTTTAAACTTAAACTAACTTTTGTCTCATTTGAACAGAAAAGGAGACGAGACAGGATATTTTCCCTCCATTTTTCTACAGAAGGATGGACACAGAGACAAACTCAGGACCGGACGGACAAACCCACACGGACAGAAGCTGCCACCTCGAAGGTCAAATGTGTATATATATACATATACACACATACATATATATATATATATATACATATACATATACACACATACATATATATACACACATATATATATACATATACATATATATACACATATATATATACACACATACATATACACATATACACACACATATATACATATATATACATATACACATATATACACATATATATACATACACACATATATATACACATATACATATATATACACATATATACATATATACACACATATATATATACATGCATACATATACATATATGTGTGTGTGTGTGTTTACACATATATGTTATGTTATGTTACATGTTAACATTTCCTACAACTATCAGAGAAAAGAGCAACCAAACACAGTGTGATAGGGATCACAGGCCACAAGCCCTGTCTCACTGTCTCACCCGCCTCACCCGTCAGATCCACCATCAGAAACGTGAAGAGCGTCCACACCAGGACTCGCCGGCGCCTCAGTCAGGATTCTTACCGCAGGAACAGTCGTCGTTTCCTGCAGCTGAAGAATTCTGAGAAGAAGAACGAGGGTAAAGAAGAAGAAGAAGAAGAGAAAAAATGTCATTGACTTTTTATGTTTCAGATAAAAACAAAAGAAAGAAAAGACTTTGTTTTGATATTTCAGGCAACATTCCTGAGACGTTTCCGGTCATTCCTCCTCGTCCCAGTCCACAGCTGATCCTGGAGCGCTGCACCGACGACACGCGCCGGAGGCTCAGTGTCCACAGGTCAGAGTCCAGCAGCTAATGTGATCAGCTCTACAGCGCCACCCAGAGGACACTTTAATAAAGTCACACTCATGAAGTCAATATTAAAAGTTAGATTGACTGTTGTCTTGATTCCAGGAGTGAAAATGTCTTTGTATGAAAGTAAACATATTCTTTTCTCATCTGCTTCATACACTTTATGACAAGTTTAGCACTGATTAGCAGAGTTTACACATTCTCCCCACGTGTTTGTTCTCAGTTTTATTTGTAAAACAACTCCTAACATTCATAATCTCAAGTCTCAGAAACAACAACAGTTCACACAATGAGCAAACACCAGGGGGCAGTGGAGAGAAAAAGAGAAAAAATCAGAACCAGACTCAGAACCAGACATGTGCAGAACCAGACTCGGGCATGTGCAGAACCAGGGCATGTGCAGAACCAGACTCAGAACCAGACATGTGCAGAACCAGACTCAGGCATGTGCAGAACCAGACTCAGAACCAGACATGTGCAGAACCAGACTCAGAAGGACGAGAGGGAGGAGAGGAACCAGGAAACAATTTTTATATTATAATATTATAAGTTCACATTATTATAATAATAATAATGATGATAAAAAACAATGGTAATAATAATTCTTATTATAATTCTTATTGTTAGCATTATCGTTATTATAATGATAATGCTATCATTATATTATTATTAATAGTAGTAATAATATTTATAATAATTATGTTATTATGAATAATAATATTAATAATAATAATAATAATAATTATAGTGACTTGTTCTTAAAATAAAACAACAAAACGAACCTAAGCCACTTGAGGGGGCTGCTGTACTGGTAGTAGTTGACGCGTCATCTTTTATTAACATTTATTAATCAAAACGGACAGCGGCGGCGGTCAAAAAACGTCATGTCATGCTTCCCCAGTCAGCAGCACACCTGCCGAGTAATTACCTGTTGCTCTATTTAACACCTTCCTGCACAGTGCAGAGCACCACCTACTGTGGCCTTCAGGTAGGTATGGCTCTAACAATAATAATAATAATAATTCATCCATTTTCCATGAGTAATAACAACCCTAACAATAGAGTGAATTACAGTGACACATGTTCAGGGAAAAGACAAAAGAAAGACAAAGTGAAGAATAGTGGAAGAACTTGGACTGCACTGCCGTGAATTTAGAAGCCATTTAATCTTGAATTCAGTCGTAAAATCATACAAAAGGAGTGAAAAAGGTGAAAAGGAGCCACAGTGTGACTCAGAAGAAATCAACGTTTCCTCGCTGACGTAGACGAGTGTGGAGGAGAAGAGGAGGTGAAAACAGGAGGTTATTATTTTTAAAGCACTACAGACGAGGTGCGTCGCCCACTCACCCGCCGAACCACCGGGCGTCATCGTCTCTAATATGCAGCAGTCGCTACGGTAACGTGGATTAAATCATGTACACAATTAAAAAAAAGTCTTTGCTCCAGCAATTACATCTGCACAGCAAAAAAGAAACAAAATAAATACAATTACAAACACAAAGTGGCTACTGTTTGTTTTTTCCTCTAAAAGATAATACAGAAGACTGGTTATTATGACTATTATTATTATTAGTAGTAGTACTTTGTTTTCTGTTTTTTAGAAAAAAAAGGTTTCTTCATAAAGCGCACGTACTTCTTCCTCTTGGTCCAACACATCGGTCAGTTACTCGTCATCATCGTCAGCCACAGGATCTGCGTCCCAGCACGTGATGTCGATCTCTGAGGAGACAAAGACGTCTTCATCAGTGTAACGTCACGCGATCACGTCTCTAAGGAGACAAAGACGTCATCATCAGTGTAACGTCAATCGATCACGTCTCTGAGGAGACGAAGACGTCTTCATCAGTGTAACGTCACGCGATCACGTCTCTGAGGAGACAAAGACGTCTTCATCAGTGTAACGTCACATGATCACGTCTCTGCGGAGACAAAGACGTCTTCACCAGTGTAACGTCACATGACGTTACTGATGATGTTACTGCTGATGATGATCCTGCTGTTACTGCTTCTGTTACTGCTGTTTCTGTTGCTGTTACTGCTGTTACTGCTTCTGTTACTGCTATTACTGCTGCTGTTGTTATTGCTTCTGTTACTGCTGATGATGATGCTACTGTTACTTCTGTTACTGATGATGATGATGCTGCTGTTACTGCTTCTGTTACTGCTGCTTGATGATGCTGCTGTTACTGCTTCTGTTACTGCTGTTACTGTTACTGCTGCTGATGATGATGCTGCTGTTACTGCTTCTGTTACTGCTGTTACTGTTACTGCTGCTGTTACTGCTGCTGACAATGATGCTGCTGTTACTGCTTCTGTTACTGCTGATGATGCTGCTGTTATTGTTGTTACTGCTTCTGTTACTGCTGCTGATGCTGCTGTTACTGCTGTTACTGCTGATGATGATGATGCTGCTGTAACTGCTGTTAATGTTACTGCTTCTGTTACTGCTGTTACTGCTGCTGATGATGATGCTGCTGTTACTGCTGCTGCTGATGATGCTGCTGTTACTGCTGCTGTTACTGCTTCTGTTACTACTGTTACTGCTGCTGAACTGAACCATGATGGAAACACAGCTTTTCTTTCTCACCTGGAGGCTTGTTATAAAAGACCGGCACTGGTTTGGCTGAAGAATCCTCTGATTGGCCGAATTCTTCCTCCTGTGATTGGCTGAAGTATCCTTCACTCACCTGTGAGGAAAAAAAATGAAATCTGAGTTTGAACATAAATCACCATCATCTTCACCATCATCTTCATCACCATCTCCATCATCATCCCCACCATCATCTTCACCATCATCATCATCACCATCATCATCATCATCACCACCATTGTCATCATCTTCATCACCATCATCATCATCATCTTCATCACCATCACCTCTGACCTGTGTTCCTTCTTTCAGCAGTGTCTCTCCATTGGTCATCAGTAGCTGTCCATCATCTTGCTCTGGCTCTGCCCCTGATGCGTGCTGCAAAGCATGCTGGTAGCTGAGAGTCATCTGGTCAGAACCAGTCACGTCCACCAGACTGGACGGTTCGTCCTCAGCGGCGATCATCATCTCGTCGAAACTGAGGAGAGGCTGAGGTCGACTGCTGGCGGCGCTGGTCAGGACATCGTCGCCCATCAGGTCCACCAGATTGGTGGAGTGGGAGGAGTTTCGGGGGGGGGTGGGTGGAGCCGTGCTGCTGTCCCACAGGTTGACAAGACTGTCTGTCCCAGACTCCCACACAGAGAAGTCGGAGGAGTCTCGGGCCTGAGGAGCGACACTCTGCACGGGTTTAGAGGCTGCAGACTCCTGAACCGGAGGTTGGTGCTCCAGATCTGAAGACCACAAACAAAATCAGGTACCACCCACTCTCCGCCTACCAAGTACAGGTACTGTTCTCAGTGGAAACACAAGTCTGATCCAGGACTTTACCATTCCAATCCGTACTAAAGTGGACTGTACAAAACTTTAGTTTATTTCTAAGTGAAACAAAAACAAGGCCCAGGACCAAGGCAAAAACAAGGACCAGGCTAGCTGGTTGGCACGCTAACTTTAGTAGTTAAGTTCACAGCCTGATCATGCTAATGCTAATGCTAACTAGGTAGAAACAAGAGTCAGTCTGAAATAAAGACACAAAAAAAACATGGTCAAACACGCAGACATTAGGATTAACAGACTGAGATGAATAGATTAATGAGATGAACAGATTAACACGTCATAATCAGAAATGACATCAACACATTTAGCTGTAAATTCTTAGTCTGCTGTTAGCATTAAAGGCTAGTTAAAACTTGTTAGCATGAGACTGAGATATGGTCTCTGTAGACTAGCTTAGCATTACAGGCTAGTTAAAACGTGTTAGCATGAGACTGAGATACAGTCTCTGTAGACTAGCTTAGCATTACAGGCATCCTGATGACTGGTTGGTTGGGTCTCACCGCCCACGTCTGTGGCGTCCTCTTCCCCGCCCACGTCCTCTTTAATGGCTGTGGTGACGATTTTGGGAATGGGCGACACGGCAGACATGTTGTGCTCTGTGCTCGCTTCATCATCACCATCATCATCATCACCTGGAAATGACAACAAAATCATCAACGACAACAAAACCAGGTTAAACCAGCAAACCAGGCCAGGTCAGACCAGAAGAAACCAGACCAGAACCAGGGTTTACATTAGCTGGTATATGCCGTCTTTTGGCCGTTCAGGTCCAGTGGTAAAAACGCGGACATTCCGTCCACGCGGAGACAGATCAGTGTCTGTACACCACAGGTAAACATCAGTGGATGACTCCGCCCACACTAATGAGTAGTTGTAGTTTGATTCACACACGCACACACACACACACTCACACACACAACCTGTAAACAAACACAGAGCTCCTCCCCCTTTTCTCTGCTCTCAAACACAGGCCAATGAGCAGCAGCGACTTCAAACACACACACACAAACCTGTGTGAGTGTGATGATGTGGACATTTGTCTCATCACAACTCGTTTCTTCGTCTTTTTCACCGTCTTCTGTTGTTTTCTTTTATTTTTGGTAAAAGTACGTACCGGCTGCAGCGAGGGGCGGGGCTTTTGAGCTGCTGGGACTGTGCTGCTGCTGCTTCAAGAACGGGCTGTCCAGGCGACCTGACGGTCAGCACGACAGACACACACACACACACACACACACACACACACACACACACACACACACAGGTATACACACACACACACACACACAGGTGGGCACACACACAAGGACACAAAGCGACGCACCAGGACAAAGATGAGACGAGATAGACGACGACGACCCAGTTTAACCCAGAGGGAAAATGATGAGAGGCAGAGAGGATTATGGGGGAAAAAATGAGAGGAACCAAAGAAGTCAAAGAAAGGAGGGAGTGAACGAGGAAATGGGGAGACAAGTGAGGGAGGAAGAGAGAGAGAGAGAGACAGAGGAAGAGTGTTAGTGTTAACAGCATGCAGTTCACCAGAAAGAACACAAGGTGGCGTCTGTTGGTTTTTATAAAAGCATCAAAAAATCTCAAAATAAAATCCATTTGAAAGTTTCAAAATAAGTTTTAATAAAAAGCTTAAAAAAGTAAAGTCTCAATAAAAAGTAAATAAAATAAAATAAAAGTGCAGATATTTATCAGACGCCTCATCAGAGGTTTGTGAGGTCACATGTCTCACTCATGTCTCGCTCATGTCTCACTCATGTCACACTCATGTCACACTCTTGTTTCACTCATATCTCACTCATGTCTCACTCATGTCACACTCATGTCACACTCTTTTGCTTACCTTATATCTCTTACTTCATGTTCCCACTTCCTATATGTCACACTCTTGTTTCACCTATATCACACCCATGTCTCACCTTTTGTTTCACCCTATCTCACTCATGTCACACTTGTCACACTTCCTTGTCTCACTCTTTTGTCACACCCCTATAAATCTCTTACCTATCTCACTATGTCACACCCCATGTCACACTTCATACACCTTATGTCACACCCTTGTTTCAATTTCAAGTGTTCTCACTCTTGTGACTCTCGTCACACTCATGTCACACTCATGTCTCACTCATTTCACACTCTTGTTTCACTCATATCTCACTCATGTCTCACTCTTGTCACACTCATGTTCATGTCACACTCATGTCAAACTCATGTCTCACTCTTGTCCCATGTCTTTGTTTGCGAGGACAGGACAGACTTAAAAATGGACAGAAACGAAAAGCAGTGCAAACATGGAACAAAGACAAACGTTTACTGACGATCAAACATTTTCAAACCAGTGGAGTCGTCTACTGTTGGACATTCACAGGTGAGACACACGTCCACAGTGGTCATCCACAGTGATGTTCCAAAGTGGTCCACAGTGGTCCGGGTTAGGACCAGGGTCTTGTGCAGGATTTTTATAGAGGGCGGAGCAGGAAATGAGAGCGCGTGTGTGCGTGTGTGTGTGTCTGTGAGTGTGTGTGTCGTGGTGAGGTTGTGACGTGGTGAGGTTGTGTGTTTACCGGTCCTGTGGACAGAGACAGGGGACGTGTCCACACTGAAGGTCATCGCTCGCTCCTTCTGTTTGAAGAACTCTCGAGGATTAGCCTGACGCTGAGCAATGATAGCCTTCGCCTCCTGAAAAAATACAAAAAACATTTATTTCATAAAAAACATTTGTAACCTTTGACCTCACCCTAACCCAGTCACTTAAACTCATTATTTAAGTGACTGACTCATTATTCAGAATCACCTCCACCTCTGACTCCTTCTTGTCCAGGTTCAGGTCTTCAACGCTCGGCTCTGCAGCCTGAAGACAAACAGCAGAAAGTACACATTTACATTTACACCAGCAGGAGGCGACAAACACTGTGTCAGGATTAGCTGTCAATATTATCAACAACACATCAATCATGATTGTGTTTGTCTCCTACACAACTCAGCAGCCAATCAGCAGGCAGCGTGCGTGTGTGTGTGTGTGTGTGTGTGTGTGTGTACAAACACTCACTAAAGTCGTCTGGTTCCTCAACCTCTCTCTGGACTCCTCCTCTTCCTGCATCTTCTTCCTGTTTCACACACACACACGGACATGGTGAGGTTGTGACATGGTAAGATGGTGAAGTGGTGAGGTTGTGACGTGGTGAGGTGGTGACGTGGTGAGGTTGTGACATGGTGAGGTTTTGACGTGGTGAGGTTGTGACATGGTGAGGTGGTGAGGTGGTGGACGGTGAGGTGGTGGACGTGGTGACGGATGAGATTGTGAGGTGAGGGTGAGGACATGGAGGTATGGTGAGGTGGTGACATGGTGAGGTTGTGACGTGGTGAGGGTGGTGAAGTTGTAACGTGGTGAGGTTGTAATGTGGTGAGGTTGTGACGTGGTGAGGTGGTGACATGGTGAAGTCCACTCACCTGTGCTCCTGGATCTGAAGCTCCTTCTCCTTGTACATCTTCTCTCTGTTCTCCTGCTCCTTCCTCTCCAGCTCCATTCGCTCCTCCTCGTAACGCTGTCGCTCCTCTGCCATTTTCCTTCGCTCCTCCTCCTTCCTCAGCTCCTCCTCACGCTGAGATGTAACACATGGACGAGAGGAAAGACAAACAGACATCATTCACAGAGATCGTGGTTAATCCAGGGCTGTAGGATTGGATTCGAGCAGGGGTGTTTAACCCATGGGGGGAGTGTATCTGATCCGGCTCCCTGGGGCGTTTGAAAATAATGAATGAGTATTTAATTAAAAGATATTCATAATATAATATTTAATAATATATGTATAATATAATATTTTATTTGAATTTTTTAGTTTTTAAAATGTAATTCTAAATGTGAAGATGATGGTGATCTAGTAACATCTCGTCTCTGGACAGACAGACTGACGTTTCACCAAGAGGCCGGAATGCACACAAGTCACGAATGTTGTCAAGATCACGGCAGAAGGTTTAAATTCGCGTCAGGTCCGGTGGTTACTGGATGAGCTGGAAAGCACATATTCTGATTCTCCTGCTGGGTTAGGCCGTCCAAAGGGGAGGTGCCGAAAACTCCACTTCATGACATCTGAGGGGCAGGAGCCATGCTCCTCTGCATATGTGCAGAGGAGCCCCTGCACATGTCCAAGTCGACAGTGGTAGCCAGAGATTTACAGAAAGGAAACACTGTCATACTTCCCCAATTTGAGAGAGTTCAAAGAAGCTCACACGATAAATCTGGAGTATTCACATTTACATACACTCCCCCGAGCCACGACCCCCACCTGCAGGTGTGGAGATGGAACCGGCCGACGTCCATGTTTAAACACTGACGGCACACCTTGAACATGTTGCCGTTCTTGCTCAGAATGACAATACTGTAACATTATTATTTGTCTGATAAGTTTTCTTAAAGTGACAGATCTGTGTGTGAGTGGACAGTCTCCTCCTCCTCGTCTTACCTTAGCCTGCTCCCAGAATTCCTCTCTGTTGATCTTCTTCATCTCCACCTCAGCGTTCGTCTTCTCGTAAACTGTTCCCTGGAAACAATGGAACACTTCAACAACAAGTACACCTGTGTGTGTGTGTGTGCGTGTGTGTGTGTGTGTTCACACCACGTCTCTAAGCTCCTCCTCTTTGGTTCTCAGGCGGCTCAGAACAGGACTGGCCACCACTGCCGTCCCGTTGGTCAGTCGCTGACCGATGGCCGAGGGTTCGATGTCGTCCAGACTGCTGGCATTGACAATGACCTCGACGCCCTGAAGAGACACAGACAAGCTTGACATAACTTCACCCTTTCATCCAGTCAAAGTGTGTGTGTGTGTGTGTGTGTGTGTGTGTGTTTTTGACCTGGAAGAAGTCTGCGATGGTGGCGACGTGACTGGCACAGGCGCACTTCCTGGCATCTGGGACATCATCCCCCACCTGTGTGTGTGTGTGTGTGTGTGTGTGTGTGAGTGAGTGAGTGAGTGAGTGAGAGAGAGAGAGAGAGAGAGGGGCTGAGTTATGAACAATAAACAAATTAATCATGAAATCAAAAACAAACAGATGATGAAAACTGGGAAAAATCATGATTTTTGTCATGATTACGCTTTTTACTGGCTCATGATTATGTCCTGTGTCTGTCTGTCTGCTGAATTAAAATTGTGCTGTGACCTTTGACCCTCAGTGATACCCCCCACACACACAGACACACACACTAACCCAGTTGATGAGGATGTATCGTGGCAGAGCAGCAGTCGCTTCCTTCAGGCTGCAGAAGCCGTACATCACTCTGCTGATGTCAAAGGTCAACGTGATCTGTGCCAGTCCACCGCCTGTACCACAACAACAACAACAATGACAACACACTGTGTCACAACAACAACACAGAGCAGATGGACAGAATAAGTGACACACAGAGAGACAGACGAGGACAAACCTCCTGATGCTGCCAGAGTCAAATCATCACTGTCGTCCTCGTACGTGAACAAGGCCCTGCAGACAGACAGACAGACAGTAGGTCAATCAAATTTCACGTACACGTCAGCTGTCAATCAGAAAAAATTAAGTTAAATTAAACATGTGTTAGTGCGAGATTATTCTGAATAATGTCCCTGACAGCCCCACACCATATACAATATCTACAATATCTGTATAAACACACATATTATGAGTAGTAAATACAGAGAGCAGCTGCTCTTCTGTCCCTTAGTCTCTCTGTCTGTCCCTCAGTCTCAGCAGTTAGACACATGTTGTGCTTCATGGTGCATGTCCTTTTCTCTTGCAGGACAAACTGTAATGCTGCTTTGTCTGGGATGTTTTCAAATTCACTGTATTATTGCAGATTTTGGGGAAAAACAAGTCTCTCAGGTCTTTGTATGTGTGGCAGTGTAGTAAGAAGTGCACGTCTGTCTGTCCTCTCTTGGTTGCCAGGTCTGTCTGTGTCAGTCCTGTATGGGGTCAGGGTCTTCCTCAGTCTGGGCTCTGTGGTCTGTAGTCAGATATTGTGCTCATGTGTATTCACAGTTTAATGCCAGGTAACATTCTAGTTTGCTGTGAGTTTTCTTGACTTTTCCCAGTAAGTAATATCATTGCCCTTTTGTGTGGTGATCATTTGATTGGGCCAGATATTTTGGGGGTGTTTTGAGGCAGGGGAGGGTTGTTGGTGGTATGAGGCGGGGTCACTGGTTTGGAGGTGTTTATAGAATGAGATGGCTCTTTTCTGGATGGTGTAAGTGTATGTGTTTGTGTAAGTGCAACTGTATGTGTGTGTGTATGTGTTTGTGTAATTGTATGTGTATGTGTATGTGTTTGTGTAAGTGTGAGTGTATTGTATGTGTATGTGTAAGTGTATGTGTTTGTGTAAGTGTATGTGTTTGTGTGTCTGTGTTTGTGTGTATGTGTATGTGCGTATGTGTGTTGTGTATGTGTATGTATGTGTATGTATGTGTGTGTATGTGTATATGTATATGTATGTATGTAAGTGTTTGTGTATGTGTTTTTGTGTGTGTATGTGTTTGTATGTGTTTGTGTATGTGTGTATATGTTTGTGTGTATGTGTTTGTGTAATGTGTGTGTTTGTGTAAGTGTATGTTTATGATTATGTGTGTAAGTGTATGTGTTTGTGTATGTGTGTAAGTGTAAGTGTATGTGTTTGTGTAGTGTATGTGTTTGTGTATGTGTATGTGTGTTGTGTGTGTATGTGTTTGTATATGTGTATGTGTTTGTGTAAGTGTATATGTGTATGTGTTTGTGTTTGTGTAAGTGTATGTGTAAGTGTATGTGTTTATGTATGTGTTTGTGTAAGTGTGTGTGTATGTGTTGTATATGTGTGTTTGTGTGTATGTTGTGTATGTGTATATGTATGTGTATGTGTATGTGTGTGTAAGTGTATGTGTTAGTGTATATTGTTTGTGTATGTGTTTGTTGTGTGTTTGTATGTATGTGTGTGTTGTGTATGTGTGTATGTTTATGATTATGTTTGTGTTTGTGTTTGTGTTTGTGTATGTTGTGTGTATGTGATTGTGTAAGAGTGTGTATGTGTTTGTGTGTTGTGTATGTGTATGTGTATGTGTATGTGTATGTGTTTGTGTTTGTGTTTGTGTTTGTGTATGTGTATGTGTGTTTCTCATTCTGAAACACCATGATCTTAGTTTTCTTCTTGTTGACTGACAGAATTGTTGAAGGTGGTCTAGGAGCTGTTGTAGTCCCTCTTCAGGTCTAGGAGCTGTTGTAGTCCCTCCTCAGGTCTAGGAGCTGTTGTAGTCCCTCTTCGGGTCTAGGAGCTGTTGTAGTCCCTCTTCAGAGTTGGACAGCAGCACTAGATCATCTGCATACCAGAGACATTTGATGTGTGTGTTTTTCAGGAAGAGGCGTGGCGTTGACGAGTCATCTAATGTTTTTGCTCGTTGATTTATGTAGATGTTGAAAAGTGTTGGGCTCAGACTGTTTCCTTGCATTACTCCTCGGTTCTGGGAGAAAAAGTCTGTTCTTTTGTCTTGGATTTTGACTGCACACTTATTGTTAAGGTACATTGTTTAGATGATGCAGGATGCCCTCGTGCCAAATTGAGTCAGAGGCTTTTTCAAAGTCTACAAAACAGGAAAATATTTAAGATTTATTTTGATTTAAATGTTTCTCTATAACTTTGTGTGTGTAGCGTGTGGTGTAGCGTGTGGTTCTATGGTTGTATGAATGCAGTTTGACTGAGGATATTGTGATCAGCGAGGTATTGCTGTAATCCATTTTTGAAGATGGCCGTTATTAGTCCCTGGCTCCAGATGTCGGGACAATGTCCCCCACTCAACACCATGTTGAATTATTTCTACATGAGAAGAGAGCTGCACTTTTTAATTTGATACAAATTAAATTTGATACAAAATTAATTTTGAATGTCACTTTTATTCAAGAGACACACAGCACCTCTGATAATGAGTGTGACTGGAGAAAGGAGTGGAATGGGGAGCTGGTTTTTTAAGTCACAAGGAAAGTAACAGTGGGGGGGTCGGGATTCTCTTCTCCAGAGAATTCACACATTTTAACTTCACTGTCGACGAGGTCGTTCCAGGCCGACTTTTAAAAGTGACTGCTCAGTTTGAGAAGATGAAACTGGTTCACTCTAGAGGCAACATACTGTCTTTAGCAAGACTCGATAGGTTTTATTGTTACGAGCATCATTTTAATGTTTTTAAGAGCAGTGTGATCAGCCCTGTCGGGTTCTCCGATCACTCCCTGGTGCAGTGTGTGGTTTTTATAAAGAACGTGAAATGCAGAAGTGCGTACTGGCACTTTAACACCACACTGTTGACCGATAATGGTTTTAAAGAGTCACTCAGATATTTTTGGTTTTATTTCAGACGGACTAAGTCCGAGTACAGTTCTCTGCAGCAGTGGTGGGACGTGGGAAAGGTTCAGATCAAACAGCTTTGCTTGCAGTACACTCTCAGTGTCACTAGAGACATGACCAGGTCTATGAGAGATCTGGAGAGAGAAGTGGTGGAACTGCAAAACCAAGCAGACTCAACAGGAGACCGAGAACACATTGAAGTTCTCAAAGTCAAACGCTCAGCTCTGTCCGACCTGCTGGGTTTTCACGCCCATGGTGCCCTGGTTCGGTCACGCTTCCAGAACGTCGCGGAGATGGATGCTCCTTCTCATTGGACCTCTCTAGTTCATTAGGCTCAGAGTTTGGTCTGATTTCTCTAGATCAAGAAAAAGCTTTTGACACAGTTGAACACCATTACCTGTGGCAGACGCTGCAGGCTTTTGGCTTCAGCTCAGGATTCATAGCTAAGATCAGGGTCTTGTACAGTGACATTGAGAGTGTGCTGAAAGTCAATGGTAGACTAAGCGCTCCTTTTAAGGTCCAGAGAGGTGTTAGACAGGGCTGCTCAATGTCGGGCATGCTCTACTCTCTGGCCCTGGAGCCTTTTCTCCACAAGCTGAGGTCTCGTCTGTCTGGTCTGTCCTTTCCCAGCTGTGAGGGCTGTTTTAAATTGTCAGCGTACGCTGATGACGTCATTCTGTCTGTGAGGACTCAGGATGACATAGATGGTCTCACCCAAACTGCCGCTGACTTCGGAAAACTCTCCTCCTCCAGAATTAACTGGGAGAAAAGCGAAGCTGTGGCAGTGGGGGAGGGGCTAGAGAAGAAGCTGGTTTTACCCGGGGGCTTAGTGTGGAGAAGGGGAGGACTTAAGTACCTTGGTGTCCATCTTGGAGATGAAGCCTCCACCTCCCAGAACTGGGACCTTTTAATTGAACAGGTTGAAGGTCGTCTTAAGAGGTGGAGATGGATTTTACCCAAGATGTCCTTCAAAGGTCGAGTCCTCATTATTAATAACCTTGTGTCCTCCATGCTGTAGCACCGGCTGATGTGTCTGGACCCGCCAGAGAGGCTGCTGTCCAGGGTGCAGGCCGCTATGGTGGACTTCTTCTGGGACCGTTTGCACTGGGTCCCCCAGAGTGTCCTCTTTCTCCCAAAAGAGGAGGGGGGCCATGGACTTGTACAACTGGCCAGCAGGAGAGCAGCGTTCAGACTCCAACACATCCGGCGCTTTTTAACTGGACCCTCGGACTTGGTCTGGAGGCCGGTGGCTCGCGCCATACTGGAGCGGTGTGGTGGACCGGGTCTGGCAGACTCTCTGTTTTTAATGGATTTACGTGGGCTTAACTTGGATAATTTCCCCACCTTTTATAGAGGACTCTTCAAAGTGTGGGGACTCTTCTGCACTGGCTCCTAAAAGAACCAGTGACTCACGGGACACGGCTCCACTGCGTCGCAGGACCATCCCTACTCCAGAAACTGCGCAATGCCAGGGTCCTGACCCTAGGCCGTGTAGTTCAGGTGTGCGGACCTCGCCTGGACAATGCTGCTGCTCTGGCCCAGTGTCTGGGGACCAGGCCAGTCAGGGTGAGTGGTCTCCTGCTGAAAGACTGGAAACAGCAGCTCACTGATCCTGAACTGACTCTTTTAACGAACTATTGCGACGGCTCAGCTCAGCCTGACCCCACAGACTCTTTCCCTAACATGAACATTACTCCTGTTCTTGAAAGTGACTCTGGATTTTATTTGAAAGTGAATGATTTTATTGATTATGGTTTGTGGAACATGACGGGAAAGACAATGTATTACTTGGTTTTAAAAGCATTATTGCAAAGCAAGCTCAGGGACAGAGTGGACACTCCTTGGAGGACCCACCTGTCCCTCACAACAGCTCAGAAGCCTGAGTGGAAGGCTCTGTACAAGCCACCGCTAACCAAGAAAGCTGGAGACCTACAGTGGAGGCTTCTCCATGGTGCCGTGGCTGTAAATGCTTTTATCTCTGTTGTAAATCCAAATGTCACTGATTCATGTCCATTCTGTTCACTGAGAGAAACTGTCTTTCACTGTTTTTTACAGTGTGTCAGATTAAGTCCTCTGTTTCACTTTCTGTTTCAGGTTTTCTCTTTGTTTAATGAAACGTTTTCCCACTCTGTTTTTATTCTTGATTACAAATATGACAGGAAAAGAAAAAATCACTGTCAGCTATTAAATTTTGTAATCGGCCAATCAAAGATGGCCGTTTATTTAACCAGGAAGAATAGAGTGGACAACAGTGTGGATGTAGATGCTAAACGGATGTTTGTGCAAATGCTGAAGACAAGACTGAAAACTGATTTTACTTTTTATCGATTAACAAATAATTTGGTGGTTTTTTTGCAAGTGTGGGGGGAGAAGGGAGTTTTATGTTCGGTGAAAGACGATGATTTAGTTTTCGGTCAAATCCTGAGTTGATTATTTTATGTTTGTTGAAATTTCTTCCTCTGTTTTTTTTTCTCCTCCAGAGCCAAAATGTAATGAATAACATGCTCTGAGCAAATAAAGGAGACTTAAAAATCAAATCTCTCTCTCCCTCCCTCCCCCCCTCATTTCTGTTGTGAATGTGAGGACGAGTGGTGATGTGCCAAAATACCCCCCCCCACACACACACACAGAATGTGAAGTAGGTCAGAGGACGAGTGAATTAAAACACGTGATTTCACATTCATCCTTTCACAGTGTTAACCGGGACACCCAGAGGCTCCACCCACAAATACAAAACAAAACAATCAGTCTCAGTTTCTCTGTGCGAAGGATTATCATAAAATATTTTGAAAACATGAGGAGGAGCCACAGAAGTTCAATGTGGATGGGGGAGGAGCCACAGAGGTTCAAGGTGGATGGGGGAGGAGCCACAGAAGTTCACGTTGGATGGGGAGGAGCCACAACAGTTCATGGTGGATGGGGGAGGAGCCACTGTTCATGTGAATACACAAGAATCTAACAATCACACCATCAGACCCGAACCCAAACAATCCAGAGTCATTCACAGTCAAACCCTGAATCTGAACCAGGAAAACTAATCAACCAAAGACTAAAAATACAAATCAGGTCAAAGTTCAACAGGAAAATACTCACAGGAAATAAGGACAATGAGTTTTCGGAGTGTATGTATAGGTTCACTGGGGGAAAACAACAGGGACAGGAAGTGGGCGTGGTGTGGAGTCCATGGTCGTTCCCAAAAATGCAAGTAATACAAGTTTGCAAGTACATACTGGTCAAGTACAGGACTGCTCAAGTACATACTCGCCAAGTACAGGTGCGCTCAAGTACATACTTGTCAAGTACAGGACTACTCAAGTACATACTTGTCAAGTCCAGGACTACTCAAGTACATACTCGTCAAGTACAGGTCTACTCAAGTACATACTTGTCAAGTACAGGAGTACTCAAGTACATACATGTGACATCCGTGACATGCATAACATGTGACATATGTGACTTACGTGTTTGTGTCTCAGCCGTGAAGCTGAGCTCCTATGTTCAGTGTCGCTCTGTGCGAGGACATGCACAGAGACATATAATCTAAATATTCCTCAACAGTTGATCGCGCTGATACAAACATAGTATAGTATAGAGTTGCACGATACCCATGGTACTCCTCCCGGCTTTTCACTGCATGCTACTCCCTTGTAAACAAACCCACATTCCAACTACTGCAACCTAACGACACAGCTGCTGAATGATTGGTTGTTTGCTTGTTACTGGTGACGTTCGGGGATATGATAGGCTGTTTCCGCACGCTGGTTCCGCCCGTCTGTTAGCTGATTGGTTGTTCTTGTGTTTCTGCCGGCAAGAACGAACTCCATGAAGATAGCTCCGCTTCGATAGAAATTAGTTTCAAAACAAACACAAGCTAAAGTTCTGTCTCGCCCAGACGCGCGCACAGCTTACAGTCACAAACACAAGATAATACACTCACCATGGCAGAAGCACCGGGCCTGAGCGGCGAGTCTGCTGCGGCGTCGTCTTCAGTGGCACCACTAACTTTGCTCAAAAACAACAAAATCCAAAAGTCGCATTTGGAACTATTTTGGCTTTAAACAAGGCACAGACGGTAAAGCAATAGACGATGTCCGTCCACTGTGCAGGCACTGCCACCAAGCTATAGGAGCTAAAGGAGGGTATTTTGTTCGATATGGTTTATTATGTTGGAAAAGAAGCATTATTGTCAAATAGATTTTTTTTAAAAGACAGTAAAGTTGATTATTTATATTAGTTTAACATAAATTAATGTGCAAAGGAAAATGATTTTATATATATATATATATATATACATATATATATATATATACATATATACATATATTTATATATATATATATATATATATATATATATATATATATATATATATATATATATATATATATATATATATACATATATTTATATATATATATGTATATATACATACACACATCTATTATACAGTTAGGCTCAGAAATATTTGGACAGTGACAAAATCTTCATGATTTGAGCTCTACATGCCACCACATTGGATTTGAACTACAATGGAATTGAAGTGCAGAATTTAAGGTTTAATTTAAGGGGTTGAACAAAAATATATGATTAAACATGTAGGAATTGTAGCTATTTTTATACAAACACTCCTCATTTCAGGGGCATTGAAAAGAAAAATGTTACTTTTCAATATTTTGTTGAGAATCCTTTGCAGGCAATGACTGCCTGAAGTCTGGAACCCATGGACATCACCAAATGCTGGGTTTCCTCCTTTGTGATGCTTTGCCAGGCCTTTACTGCAGCTGTCTTCAGTTGTTGCTTGTTTGTGGGTCTTTCTGCCTTAAGTTTTGTCTTGAGCAAGTGAAATGCATGCTCAATTGACTTGAGATCTGGTGATTGACTCGGCCATTGCAAAATATTCCACTTCTTTGCTTTAAAAAACTCCTGGGTTGGTTTTGCAGTACGTTTTGGATCATTTTCCATCCGTACTGTGAAGCGCCGTCCGATCAACTTTGCTGCATTTGGCTGAATCTGAGCAGAAATTATATCCCTATACACTTCAGAATTCATCCGGCTGCTTCTGTCTTTTGTCACATCATCAATAAACACAAGTGACCAAGTGCCATTGGAAGCCATGCATGCCCATGCCATCACGGTTGGAACAAGGGCCTTTCTGCATGGAGTTTGCATGTTCTCCCCGTGTGCGTGGGTTCTCTCCGGGTTCTCCGGCTTCCTCCCACAGTCCAAAAACAACACTCTAAATTGACCATAGGAGTGAGTGTGAGAGTGAATGGTTGTTTGTCTCTATGTGTGTGTGGCCCTGCAATGGACTGGCGAACTGTCCAGGGTGTACCCCGCCTATCGCCCGATGTAGCTGAGATTGGCGAAGTGAAGAAACGTGAGACGACATTAAGAGACAATATGTCCACAGAGTCAAAGACGGAACATGACTCAGCAAAAAAACACGACACGTTTTCACTCAAATGTAACCAGATTCAAAGTACCCAGTTCAGAACTTTTAACACCTGAACATGTGATCAGATCAGAACTGTTAACACCTGAACATGTGATCAGATCAGGACTGTTCACACCTGAACATGTGATCAGATCAGGGCTGTTGACACCTGAACATGTGATCACATGAGAACTGTTGACACCTGAACATGTGATCACATCAGGACATGAACATGCCACATCAGGACCACCTGAACATGTGATCACATAGGGCTGTTCGCATGAACATGTGATCACATCAGGGCTGTTCACACATGAACATGTGATCACATCAGGACTATTGACACCTGACCATGTGATCACATCAGGACTGTTGACACCTGAACATGTGATCACATCCGAACTGTTCACACCTGAACACACATGATCACATCAGGACTGTTGACACCTGAACATGTGATCACATCCGAACTGTTCACACATGATCAGATCGGACTGTTCTGAACATGTGATCACATCAGGACTTTCACCATGTAATCACATCAGGGCTGTTCACCCTGAACATGTGATCATATGAGGACTGTTTACACCTGAACATGTGATCACATCAGGACTGTTCACACCTGAACATGTGGTCATATCAGGACTGCTTACACCTGAACACACATGATCACATCAGGACACACACACATGATCACATCAGGACTGTTCACCTGAACACACATGATCACATCAGGACTGTTCACACTGAACCTGAACTGTTCACACATGTGATCAGATCAGGACTGTTCACCTTGATCACATCAGGACTGTTCACACCTGAACATGGATCAGATCAGGGCTGTTCACACACACATGATCACATCAGGACTGTTCACCCTGAACATCAGATCAGGACTGTTCAAATCAGGACTGTTCACCTGAACGGATGTCATCAGGACTGTTCACACCTGAACAAGTGATCAGATTCACCTGAACACATCAGATCTGTTCACACCTGAACACACATGATCCAGGACTGTTCACACCTGAACATGTGATCAGATCAGGACTGTTCACACCTGAACACACATGATCACATCAGGACTGTTCACACCTGAACACGTGATCACATCAGGACTGTTCATGATCGCATCAGACTGTTCAACTGTGATCAGATCAGGACTGTTCACACCTGAACATGTGATCAGATTAGGACTGTTTACACCTGAACACACATGATCACATCAGCACTGCTCACACCTGAACATGTGATCAGATCAGGACTGTTCACACTGAACACACATGATCACATCAGGACTGTTCACTGAACACATGATCACATCAGGACTGTTCATACCTAACACGGATCAGATCTCACCTGAACGCGGATCAGATCAGGATTGTTCACACCTGAAATCATCAGGACTGTTCACACCTCAGGACTGTTCATGTCACATCAGGACCTTTCACACCAACACGCGGATCAGATCAGGACTGAACACACATGATCACATCACACTTGTGAATAAAAGCCTGAAATGGTTACCAGCTTCCAGCTGCTTCAGAGTAAACGAGTCACACAACTGAAGAAACAAAGCTGCTCCTGGACCTGGTCCAGGCCTCAGATCCAGGACCTGGTCCAGGCCTCAGATCCAGGACCTGGTCCAGGCCTCAGATCCAGGACCTGGTCCAGATTCAGACCTGCAGTTTTTTTACCCTCAGTCTGACTTTTGCTGCATCAACGCATCAAAGAGCTGAATCAGGAATGTGTGTGTGTGCGTGTGTATTTCAGTGTAGGGTGATGAAGAAGATGAAGAACAGAGCGCATAACAGCCACACATCGTCGTCAGTAAGAGCAGCGGTGACTCAGAGCAGCAGTGACCGGGCAGCGCGGCCCTCGGCCCCGCAGAACTCACCAGTCGGTGTCGGTGGTTTCGTCGATGACGTCCTGGTAGGCGGTGAGCAGAGTCAGTCTGTTCTTCCCCAGATTCACGGCCATGATGGTTCCCGAGAAGCATCCAGAGAGAGAGGGAGAGAGAGGGGGGGAGAGAGAGAGAGAGAAGAGGAAGAAGAAGAAGAGGAGGAAGATGAGGAGGAGGATGGTGTGTGTGACAGAGAGAGAGCGAGCTCTCAGTGTGGAGACAAAGAGCAGCCCAGTGTCCTCCGGGTCCTAGCGCCTGACAAGTCCTAGTACCAAAGACAGAGCGGACAGTTATTATTTATTCATCTGTCTGATTGTGTGTGTGTGTGTGTGGCACACTGTCAGGAAAATGAAAATAAAAATCTAAATGATGTTAAAAATTCAGTCATCAAATAACATTTTTTATACCTTTAAATCTTATCTTATAAGTCCCTATATATACAGATATATGTGTATGTACTGTATACATATATGTATACATATGTATATGTATACATATACCAATATGTATACATACTGTATATGTATTTACATACACATATATGTATATATATATGTGTATGCATACACATATATGTATATATATGTATATACATATGGGGCACACGGTTGTTGTCGTGGTTAACACTCTTACCTTTACAACAAGGGACTTTTTCTCCCACAATCCAAAAACATGTGATAAGGGGATCAGGTAAATAGGTCATTCTAAATTGACCGTAGGTGTGACCACAACAGCTGGAAATCAAAGATGATGATGAAGAGGTGAGGAAGTCAGAGAGCACTAACCTCAAAAAACACTGAACAAGCTCATTCAATGCTACAAGTGAAACGAGGCTGTGGATCCTCAAACCCTGACAAGAGCTCATAAACAACACATGAAGAGCAAAAACAAGCCTGTAAAGCAACAGCAGGGGAAAAGGTTCTAACTGCTGACCACTTAAAGGGGGCAGAGCATGAACTTGTCCGCTCTTGTCAAAATCAAGGGTTTCAAGATGAGGTGTCACCTTCACCTTCAGAAGAACATAAGACTTGTATTTGACTTTAGAACTTTTGCAGATGTCACAAACTCCCAAGTCGGAGCGCTGACACACTTCAGGAAAGAGGAAGTTGCTATAATGACAGATGAGTCATGAGGTAACATCCTCTGCACTTCCTCTGAAGGAGACACCAATCTCTGCACTTCCTCTAAAGGAGACACCAATCTCTGCACTTCCTCTGAAGGAGACACCAACCACTGCACTTCCTCTGAAGGAGACTTCTGCTCCCTGCACACTTCCCATACAGAAGGAGACACTAATCTCTGCACTTCTTCTGGAGACACCCACCTCTGCACATCCTCTGAAGGAGACACCAACCTCTGCACGTTCTCTGAAGGAGACACCAACCTCTGTACTTCCTCTGAAGGAGACACCAATCTCTGCATTTCCTCTGAAGGAGACACCAATCTCTGCACTTCCTCTTAAGGAGACACCAATCTCTGCATTTCCTCTGAAGGAGACACCAACCTCTGCATTTCCTCTGAAGGGGACACCGAGCAGCACACGTGGAAAATTCAGTCACTATGACGACGACGTTAAAAAAACTGTTTTGTGGAGGAAAAATTAAATTCACATTCCAAACCAATGAGACAGAGACACACACAGGTTTAATCTTTTTTTTTTCATTGTTTTCATCTAAAAACTTTATTAAATGTGATATTTGTCTCCATCTAGTGTTGACTTTGAATCATTGCAGGATGTTCAATAATAATTAGAATTATATAATTTTTAATTTCCTTAAATATGAGACACTTAACGACCCTGATAATTGTCTTTTGTTTTTGAATTGCCGTCATTTCTTTAAGGACGTGAACAATAAGAGCTTTTATGAACACATTATTTTTTATTATAAATATACAATGTTAAAATGGAATGGTACCTGACACTGATCAAGAAAAAAAAGAAATGGAAGATGACTTTGTGCCGCATCATTATCATCAAAGACCACAGGAAATCACACCCTGTAGGGGTCAAATAAACTGGGATTAAACCAGAAGTAAACCTGGGATTAAACCAGAATTAACCCTGGGATTAGTCCATTTTCTTTGTGTTAATGAATAAAAGAAAAAAATCTGTTCTGGAATTTAATTTCAAAGAAAAGGATGAAACATGTGAGACAGACATTCATTCATTCATTCACATCCAACAGTTTGAAAAGGAGCCACATGACTACATTTCCCACAATCCCCTGTTTTCTCTCACTCAGCTCACGTCTGAAATGATGTTTATTTTTTTTGGTCACTTTGTAAACAAACGGCCTCAGATTATCCACGTCACTTTGGTCAAATTAAAGTTAGAGTATGTAACTTTTCAATATTAACAAACACCCGTTACATTTTAGCAGCTGGTCCACCGCTGCCTCGTGTGGTCACTTTGTAAACCACTCACTCTCTCACACCAAACCTCATCCAGAAAACCAGTGACTTTAGCTGCAGGGACACAAGAGCTGCTGCTCCTCTGCTGCCTTGTGTGGTCACTCGGTGTCACTGAGGTCAGTCTGAGTAAAGGATTTCAAATCATTACAACTTGGTGATGGAGGATCGACAACTCCTGTGTGTGTGATATTAAAAACACTGATTTTCTCTATGAGGTTTGATATGAGAGAGTGAGTGATTTACAGTTTAACAATGAGATAAAGACATGATCATGTGACACAGAGATCGAAGATGATGATTTTATGAACAACTCTTATTAACGTGGATAAAATCAGTTTTTCCTGATGTCTCTGCTGGTTTTCACTCAGAGTGAGTCTGTGTGTCTGAGTAGCAGGGGGCGCTGTGAGTAGTTTGTGTCAGTTCATCTGTTAAACATCTGTTCAAATGTTACATGTGGCTCCTTTTGAATTTGATCTTTAATCTTCACTGGATTAAGTCAGATGACCAAGTGCCGGCCCCATACAGCCACCTCGTTTGTCCCCGTTTGTCCAGTCTTTGAGGTCCAGTTGGCTCATGCTTAATGTCGACACTTTAACTTGTGAAACATGAGACCAGGAGGAGGCGCTGTTGTCTGACATCTGGCACTTAGCGTTTTGAGCGGCGCGGCTAACGTCGTCATGTGCAAAAACACTTGAAACACCAAACGTGAACGTGTGAATCAAATGTAAACATTTTAACCAAATTCAACGTAAAGAAGAAACTTTTCAAAACTAAAACTTAAATAACCAAGAATCAGACTGGTTTAACAAGCTCTGCCTCGTCCCCTCTACACGGACACACCTCCATGAAGTCATGTGGTCTTTAGCATAAAGACATGCAGGGAAAAAATGTCTACAACTGGTCCAAAGTTATGGTTTAATCAGAACATTGCCAATGAAATTCGCACAAAATGTGTACGAAGTTCATACAAAGTTCATACACATTTTATTTACGAGTTTTCATCATGAAATAAAATGGACTGCAAACGTTTCCACAGAATTTCTACAAAATTTAATGTTCGAACGAATTTGATCCAGACTGCGTTTTTTCACAATCGTGGTTTGATCGCGATTCCTGCGCGAATCAAGACTCTCTGCAAAAGTTCGTACAAAGTTCAGCTGGTGTGATGAACAACTGCACGGATCGCTCATCTTATTCCGTCAGACTTAAGACTTTTTTTCAGCGCCCCCTGGTGTCGCAGGTGAAAAACTTTGCTGTAAAGTTTATTTCTGTAATTGTTTCATTAGAAAAAAACAACTTTAAAAAGGATTCATTTCATGTGAACGCTAACACAACGTAAAACGTGTGCAAAATTTGATGTTATAAACGCGAACTAACAAGACGTTACAAAAATGATCGCAAAAAAATGGAGTGTTTTTAACTTATAACAAGTCGTAAACAGGAAACAACGCTTCCTGTTAAACAAACATGCTAATGAGGAGGAGGCGGAGTCTGGAGCGTTGGTGCTTTGTCAACAAAACAAAAAACAAGAATAATAATAGAGAAGAATATGGCAACTAACTAACTAACTAACTAACAGCACCAGGTGATGTTCACTTTAACTCTGGAAAAATCAAAACTTGGCAAAGAAAGAAAAACAGATTTTCATGAATATAAAAAAAAATCACGACGTTGGCAAAATAAAAACTAGAAAAAGTTTCTTTTAACGTTTGAATTCTGCTGAGGAGGAGGGGCAAGATGAGGAGGAGGATACAAGAGGAGGAGCAAGATGAGGAGAAGGATACAAGAGGAGGAGTAGGATACAGGAGGAGGAGCAAGATGAGGAGGAGGATACAAGAGGAGGCGACAGATTGTTATGATGTAAAGTTGACATGCAGAAAGAACAGGAGGAGCCTCGGTCATGTGACCCTCCTCAGTCATGTGAGTGTTGAAGTAAAAAGGAAATAACAGTTTTCTTCTACAGCAAGTAGAACAGTGAAAGAACTTTGAAATTCTCAGTTTTAGAGGCGGTGCTAATGGGGCGTAACCATAGCAACAGCCACACATTTAAAAGCAGAAATTTAGCTACAAGTGAGCGAGGAGAGAAAACCAAAAAAAAAGAAGAGGAAAATGTAGTGTTTGAATCAGGTGGACATAGGCTCCGCCCCCTGATGCAGGTAAAGCTGGTGAATAATGTTTAATAATAACCTGAGGTAGTCTGAACGTTTGGGTTACAGGGTTATCATGGCGACGCTAATAGTAGACGTGGCCAAGGTCTCCACACGATGAGCATCACAACGGTAACGTTGCAGAAGCCGCAGACGCCACAGATGGCATGACTTTTAAGGCACGTGTGTGAAAAGTTTACATCTTCAAAGTAACGAGCTAAAACAAAATAAAGATATAACGTGAAAACACTTAATTATAAAAGTAACGTTTACGTTAGCGGACGCTCGTAAACGCGACTCCATGCATAGCATCCACCGCTCACACAACCACTGTCATATGACCAGGAGTCCGGTGTCATCATGGTGACGGTCATCATGGACGTCGTCGTCATTAGTTACAAAGTCTCAACCATTTAGTGATTGTTCAAAGAGAGAGGATGATGGGAAATGAAGAGAAGAACTTTGACCTGAGCCCAGAACCAGAACCAGTAGTGAAACCTCCCTGTCAAAAAAAACAACGCTGAAAACAGTGCGCGTCAGTGTTTGGGGGCGTGGCTCACTTCAACGCCGCTGGACTGGGAGCAGCTTGGTGGGCAGGGCCCATCTCCTCTACCTCCTGCTGCACTTTGTTGCTCCTCCCAGTTTCCACCACCACCACAGTCTCCTCGGCTGCCGTCACGTCCTTCTTTACGGCCACTCCTCCCTCAAGTTTCTCCGCCTCAGTCTGCTGGGCATCGGCTTCAGTTCCCGTTGGGAGGAGTTTCCTGAACCGCGCCCCATTCAGGTCCTCGTCCAGTTTTACCTGGAAAGGAGGAAGTCCAAGCAGAAAGGCCCGGATCCTGCTGGGTGAGCTCAGGTCTGCAGGTTCCTCCTGGTCATTTACATCTGATCCTGCACCTGTGGAACTGGAACGCCCCCTCTGATTGATGTCATCATCCAGCTCCACCCTGGCTCTCTTTGGCGAAGACTGCTGCTCAACATTTCCGTTTCTCGCTGCTAGGCTTGGCTCGGCTTCCTCTGCGCTCGCTCTCTTCAAGATGAAACGTTTGCTGAGGTTGAGCGGCAATGCCTGCTCAGGGGGCGGAGTTATGGGGGAGCAGGGCGGCTTGGCGCTCAGGTCCTGCGACAGCGCCTCCGACAGCCGTCGGGTGAAGGTCTGCAGCTGCGACGAGTCCAGACAGCGAGTTCTCATCAGCTGACACACCTGAACGCTGCAGTCCAGGTTCAGAGGCAGGACCCGGAGAGGAGGCAGCGGGGGGCGTGTCCTGGCGTCCCGGCCGCTGCCGTGTCTCTGTGTGTCTCCTTCCACGTTACACCCAGAGCAGCGGTTGAGGTGACCAGGCGGCGGAGCCTGGAGCTGCTCCGCACTCAAGTGAGGAGGATCTGGAAGAGGAAAGACGGTGGGACTGTGCTGTGCCGGACTCTCTGGCACCCTCTGGAGGCTGATGCGTTTCCTGAACACGTCAAGAGGACACACCCCTTTGACGGGGCTGAAGCCACCCAGAGACCCACCCACAAAGTGGCGGGGCAGTGTGGACAGGATCACGCCGGGGGGCGGTGCCACCGACGCCACCGACTTCAGCTCCTTTGGTTTGGGCGAAAACGGCAGGAAGGGAGCGGACATCGGGGAGAGGTCAGGGGTCATAGGCAGGGTGACCTGAAGAGAAGAAGAGGACGAGTTTTCAAAATAAAAGATACGTTTCTCTTCATCCACACTAAAACAACCCCCAGTTTTCAAATTAAAGATCCCTGTATTTTTAAACCACAGGTTTTTCAAGTTAAAAGTCTGTTTTATGGAGACAGGGCCTGTTACCCGGTGTGTGCTGCTGACTGATGATCCTCCTCTGCCTTTGGGGGGCAGCAGAAGACTCGGAGTCTCTAAGACTTTGGCTCTCGCCTGCTGCTGCTGCGCGATCAGCGTGGCCTTGTTACGAGTTCCTGGCGGTCGACCTCTGCCTCTCTTCACCATAATGGGGCCGTTTGGGTTGATGATCTGTTCAGACAGAATCAGAATCAGAATCAGAAGAGCTTTATTGCCAAGTACGATTTGCACATACAAGGAATTTGTTCTGGTGTCATTGGCGCATAACAAGCATACAAAATTTTAAAAGGAAGGAGAAGGAGGTGAACATTGGATCAGGACTCAAACAGAAGGAGGTGAACAGTGGTCAGGACTCTGTGTCTGACAGTGAAACACAGAACTTACAGCATGAGGAAGAGGAGCAGCAGGAGTCTTTGTGCTCATCATCTTCATCTCCTTGGGTTTAGGTCCTGGTTTCCTTCCCCGTTGAAGTGGTTTTCGTCCTCTGATCCCCCGCGGCTTCAGAGGTGACAGAGTTTCTGGGACCTTGAATTCTGTACCTCCGGTTCTGAGATGTTCTTCATACGGAAGAATCAACCTGGAACACACACACAGACACTTACATTAAGACCTGAGTGTGCGCACGCGTGCGTGTGCGTGTGTGTGTGTGTGTATCAAACCTTTCATAGTGTCTCCTGGTGCAGGTGGCGGCGCTGGTGCTGCCTGGACATCCTCCCAGCTCATTATACACCACCTTCCAGAGCCGGTCTGCTGTCACCTGTGACACACACACACAAACACACACACACGCACACGCACACACGCACACGCACACGCACGCACACACACACACGTTATGGATTCAATGTGTGAACATTGAGATGTCTATGATATTGTGCAGTTGTCTCCTGACCTTCTTGTGTCCTCCGAGACGTTTGACCACAGAGAACATGAGGAAGAGGTCGACTGAGGACAAAGACAATATGAGACACATGAAGACCAAAGACATGTCCAATAAAACCTGGCTCAGCTGATGATTCATACATACATGTGTGGTTTAAGTCTGGTTTAAGTCAGACTAACACGTGTGGTTTAAGTTAGACTAACATGTGTGGTTTAAGTCTGGTTTAAGTCAGACTAACATGTGTGGTTTAAGTCTGGTTTAAGTCAGACTAACATGTGTGGTTTAAGTCAGACTATCATGTGTGGTTTTGCTCTGAGGTGAAGGAAACACAAGTTGTCGTGCATTAAAACAACAGATGAGCGAGTTCTGCTGCAGCGCCTCCTCAGGTGAGGAGGGGAACATGTTATTAAAAGGTTTGTTTCACTAAAGTGGGAGCAAAGACTCTTAGGTGTGGTCTTCTAACAGGACGTGAACGTATATCAAAATAGACACAACTGCACAGGAAAGACACTGACTCTTCTTGAAGCCCAGGTTTGGGACTTTGAGGATGGGTGATCCGGATCGATCCATGAAAGAGAAGAGTTGATCCAGAAACAGCTGCTCCTCAGGATGAGGCAGCCAACTGCTCTCACATCCAAACTCCACACTGCCCATCACGTTCTCCTGCAGACACATGGACCAGGAGTCACATGACCCAGCTATGGTAGTCCCACTAAGGCTAGCTTGGTTTTATTCAGATTAACATGACAATGACATACATTTAAAATGATTTAACTTCATGTTTTCATGCTTCATGACATCATATTAATATGTAACAGGACAAACTTTCATCCGGTCAATCCAGGCCTCTGATTGGCTGCCGGACATCGGAGAGTCTTTGCCATCGCAGCCTCTTCTTTTACGAGGTCGACCTCGGAGACTGAGAGAAGGACATCCTGCAGAAAGACAAACATGGAAGGAACCATGAGAGAAAGACATCCTGCAGAAAGACAAACATGGAAGGAACCATGAGAGGACATCCAGCAGAAAGACAGACATGGAAGGAACCATGAGAAGGACATCCTGCAGAAAGACAGACATGGAAGGAATCATGAGAGAAGGACACCATGCAGAAAGAGAGACATGGAAGGAACCATGAGAGAAGGACATCCTGCAGAAAGGAAGGAACCATGAGAGAAGGACATCCTGCCTATGAGAGAAGGACATCCTGCAGAAGACAGATGTGGAAGGAACCATGAGAGAAGGACATCCTGCAGAAAGACAGATGTGGAAGGAACCACGAGAGAAGGACATCCTGCAGAAAGACAGACGTGAGAAGGACATCCTGCCATGGAAGGAACCATGAGAAGGACATCCTGCAGAAAGACAGACGTGGAAGGAACCATGAGAGAAGGACATCCTGCAGAAAGACAGACATGGACAGACTTCTCTTTTTAAGAAGTGTAATGGATTAATGTAGACAATGACCACACACTGCAGAGAGGGGGCGCTCTATCAGACGTAAAACTTGATTTTAAGGGGACATATTATACCCTATTTCCCCCATTAAAATAGTTCCCTGGTGTCCTAATGAACATGTCAGTGACATGCTTTGGTCAAAATACCATAAGGATGAAGCATCATAGCAGTTCAATAACCCTGCTAAACCCGCCCCTTTCAGAACGCTCGGTTTTGTGCATGGTCCCTTTACATGCAAATGAGACACAGGCAAACACACACCCACTTCTCCCAGGAGGTTTCTGATTTATCCTTTTTACTGCGCTCACTCGCTAAGCTCCTGTTCCCTCAGCTCCATTCCTCTCCTCCTCCCTCCACTAGTTCTCTGACAATATCAACATGGCAGCGTGCGGGAAAACAGCGAGAGTGCCTTCACAGGAAGAGACGTCCGACATAAGGATTGAGCCGAACAGTGCCGAAATGTGTGTGTTTGTACGTTGGTGAAATACGTTTGCTGACTAAATACGGCGACCGCTGGCCGCAGTCTGATGTGAAGTGGTATGAACACACGTTTGTTGACTTTATCGGCGCATTAGCTTCATATATAAAATCCTCTGAGGCTGGAAGTTTGTGTAAAACACTGTGCTCCACTGTGCAGCCACCAACAGCACACTTGTCCCTCCGCGTTGACATAATACCGCTCTTCCTCCCTCGCCTGCACTCTCGCAGGGACAAGGTGGCGCTAAGGTGGAGCTCTCCAAGTAAACTTACTGGTGGGTGGTAACATTTGCGGTGAAATGCGTATGCTGCCGTCATAAGCGCAGGGAATTCAACATGGCGCGTTTTATCGCATGGCGTGTTTTAAACATGACTGAGTATTCTTTTTCCACACTTTGGCGACTGGTAGGGCTTCCAGAGTCCCAAATATAAGTATTAAAATGGTTAAAAAGTTGATTTTGCATAATATGTCCCCTTTAAACAGAAAGGTCCGTGTTTGGTGAAAAACCCGGAAGTGGATTGTGTTTCTTGATCACTGTGACTCACTGAACTGCCAGGAGAAGGCGGCGCTGCTCTCCAGCGTCGGGTGGTTGAACGTGTCCCTGCAGTACATCAGTCGCGTGTGGGGCGGCACCTTCACGGCCCCCAGGGCGAGCAGGTGCGGGTCCTGCAGCCTCGGACCCGTGGCTCCGTCCTGGATCCGTCGCTGCAGGGAGCGGAAGCGGCAGTACTGAGGATAGCTGAGGACTCTGACACTCTGATGATCTGAGAGACAGAGAAGCAAACAGGTGACTGACATGTGGGAGTGTCCGGTGACGCCAACTAGCTGTTAGACACCAAGGTTTGTGAACCACTCACTCTCCCACACCAAAGGACAGAGAGAAAGTCAGTGATTTTCACATCATTGATCCACTGCTGCCTCCATCACTAAGGTCAAATGTCATTTTTGTCACTTCAGCATTTTAAATATTTCATTTAGACTTCATCCAGTCACACACAGTGACCACACGAGGCAGCAGGAGCAGCTGAGGAAGAGCAGAGGCTAAAATAACTGATTCTCTCTGTGGACTCTGGTGTGGGAGAGTGAGTGTTCTTAAAGAGACCATAGTCTTTAGTCTGGTTTAGTCACATGTTTGTAGCCACACTTTGTAGTGCTTTGTTTGACTCTCACTTTTGTCTTTGAGTGGTTTGCTTTTCTTGTCCTGGAGGTTGTTGTTGTTGTTGTTGTTGCTATCGCTGCTGCTCTGTGGAGGTTTGATGAGGCCATTAGCGCCACATGGTGGCTGCTTTACACCGCTACTCCAACTGGCACACGACCATCTGACCAGGTCGTCCACTCGCAGAACCATCCTCCTGGACACAGCCACAACCTCATCCTACACACACACACACACACAGTCATCAAAGTGTCATTTTTTAACAAAACAAAGGGTAACAAATGTCATTCAAAAAAAATCACTTGTTTCCACACAGTTTAAAAGGATGAAAGAAGGATGGAAAGATGAAAGAAGGATGGAGGAAGGATGGAAGAAAGATGAAAGGATTAAGGACGGGTGAAAGAATGATGAAAGAATGAAAAGATGAAAGCAGGATGGAAGAAAGATGAAAGAAGGATGAAATAAGGATGGAAGAAGGATGAAAGGATGAATGAAGGATGGAAGGATGAAAGGAGAAGAGACCTCTGATAATGTGACCGTGGAGAAGAACCGTGTCCACACAGGTGCTAACATGCTAACATTGTCCCCTGATGATCAGCTTTTTGTGATATTTGATGATTATAATGAATTCTAACTAACGTGACTGTGATGATGTCATTAAAGAAATAGAAACATACTCTAAAGGAGGAGTGGCCATAGCATGGTCCTATCTCACTTCTGTGTGAGATATGGAGGTGTACTGAACATCAAGTCGCTGCTAACGAGCCCATGTAAATGTCTCGTCACTGACACTCTCGTCAGCAGACTCCGGACTCCAGTGACCAGACTCCAGCGCCCCGACTCCACTGCCCAGACTCCACAAGGAGGCACTGCTGTTTACAGGAGTGTTGAGATTCACCAGTGACCTCTGGACTTTGCGGGTTTCATAGACGAGGTCATGACGCACATACAAAAAAGTGAATGTGTTAAACTTGACCTTTGACCTCACCTCTCCATGTTCCCTGGCGCGACCCTTCGGTGTGTCCTCAGGTAAGAAGTAGAGTCTGGCACTGGCCAGCAGGTGGCACTGTGTCTGCTCCTCCCACAGTAACGTCACCTGACGGACAGGCGGAGGACAACTGAGACATCATCCACAACTGTCCACATGTGTCTCTGTAAGTGTGTCTCTGTAGGTCCACATGTGTCTCTGTAAGTGTGTCTCTGTAGGTCCACATGTAGGTCCACATGTGTCTCTGTAAGTGTGTCTCTGTAGGTCCACATGTGTCTCTGTAAGTGTGTCTCTGTAAGTCCATATGTCCACAACTGTCCACACTGAGGGGAGACTGTGTGTCCTCTCTGATGACTCACCTCAGCGATGCAGACCGGATCCTCAGGTCCACAGCGGACAAAGTAAAACTCGCCCAGGTTCCACACCTGGACCGGACCATCAGGACCAGACCTGCTGCTCACAGACTTATAGAAGACAAAGCTGCCGCGCTGACAGGAGGGGGCGCCAGACCACTGAGACAGACAGACCATAATAACTCATTTGATATTTGAAACAGGACTGATGACATCATCTGTTTACAATGTTCCACATTTAAATCATCACATGATTGACGAATGAAGTCACATGACGACGAATTAGGTCACTTCTACCCTGCTCCTCAACGAAGGTGGTCGCATCTTTTCCTCCCTCCCTATCCCTTATCTTCCCTGCTTTGCCTCTCATGTCTCACCCTGTCTTGTCTCAACTTTGGAGCCTCTCTCCGCAGTGCTCTCCTAAACTTTAATCATGGAATTGGTCAACTGGTCTTTCAGCGCAATTGACAAAATTTTCTCAACGAGAATTTTGGGTTCGGGGGAACCCCGATGCCCTGAAGGAACAATCGCCGCTGGTTACATGAGGGACTCCTGGGAGGAGTGGAGGGTCGTGTGCCTGGCAATTCTTTCCGTGGAGGACATCGAAGATGTCTACATATTGATAACATGATAACAAGCTATCTGCTGATTGGATTAGGCGTGGCTCTGATGTGTCAGAAAATTCTGAAGACGGTGACAGCAGTCAAAAGCCCCACGAAGCTGCCCGATATGATTGAAGGGGCGGGCAGAGCTGTCAGCACTCAGACTGTGGTTACTAACCGCAACATGGATAACATCTTGGAGAGGCTTTCGGCTTTGCAACAGCGAATGGACCGAATTGGAGACCAGAATGCACAAACTGAGTAAGTCAAGTCTATTGGAATGTGCCTACTCGCCCTAACCAGTCATCATAATCTAATCTGTGTTTTCGGACACCGTGGCACCGGTCTCGGACAAGGCCATTGCTGGAACAACTCCCCCAGGAGATCGCTGCAGTGAGATGCTCTGTATTCTGCCCTCCCTTCCATCATGGACACCTGGTGATTGTTGACTCTGTCTGGGACCCGATCAAGGATGTCTCCATGGCAACCTACTATGTTATTGCAATGGCATGCCGCGAACTGAGACACCGATTGTGTCTCCAGGCATACATCCATCTACCCCAATCCCACGCCGTCGTCGCTTTTACTCGCCAGCACGGCGGGTGGGTTCCGCGCCGTAGAATGGCTGCGATTGCCGGAACACCTCCACCCCCCTTTCCCCTCCCTGGTGCAGATTGTCTCGAGTTCTCAATTGTAAAGTGTATTATGTGCTGATGTGCAGAGGTTTTTGTTTCTGTTCCCACGCTGTACTCCCCCACAGGAGCATAGCATTTTTTTCCTCCTCCCTCCCTATGTCTCTTCCCCTTTTCCCCCCCTCTTATATCAGCACCGGTCATCCTGTCGGGTATGTCTCTATATTGTCTTATTGTATGTATGGACGGGTTGGGGGTTGTAATTTCGCAGTACTTGTACATTCACGGTGCTTGTTTCTGTGACAAATAAAGCTCATTCTGATTTTTCTGACATGACTGACGAATTAGGTCACATGGCGACAAATGAGGTCACATGACTGACGAATTAGGTCACATGATGACAAATGAAGTCACATGATGACGAATGAGGTCACGACTGACAAATAAGGTCACATGACAATGTATTAGGTCACATGACGGATGAGGTCACATGACCGTGTTTTGCATCCCACTCATGACGTGCAACTTTTTATTTGTTCCGTTTGAGTTGCGCTGAACCACCTCTACAGTTACCGGCTGAACCAACTCTATGGTTCTGGACTGAACCACCTCTACGGTTACTGGCTGAACCACCGCTATGGTTCTGGACTGAACCACCGCTATGGTTCTGGACTGAACCACCTCTACGGTGCCGGACTGAACCACTTCTACGGTTCCGACCAGAACCAACTCTACGGTTCCGAACTGAACCACCTCTACGGTTAGCGGCTGAACCAACTCTATGGTTTCGGACTGAACCACCTCTACGGTTCTGGACTGAACCACCTCTACGGTTACCGGCTTAACTAAACCAGGAAATAAAGGGAGTTTAAATTTAATTTAATGTGACCGCGCACACACACTCACACTTCCTCTGACTGATATTAGAACTTATTAGAACTTTTTTCCGCCTCTTTTTCCAGGCTCCGGCACCGCGGTTCTGGCTCTGCGGTGGCGGTTCTTCCTCGGTTTCTCTGCCGCCTTCATTGAAAGTAGCTCCGGCGCTGACACCGACTCGTCGCCACCGCCGTTTAATTCCACCTCAATATTCCTGATATTTTCCGTGTATGAATCATTCAGTATGAATCAGTAAATATATATTAAACCAGGAAATAAACCAGGAAGTCGAGAACCTTTTTTGGCTGAGTGAAATCCATCCATGGTACCAACACAACTGGGGGCTTACAGTTTTACTATGAGACTCTGACTTTTCTTATATTATAAATGTATATATTATAAATATACATTTATGTATTATATTATTAATATACATTATATATCACATTGTGAATATACATTTATTTATTATATTATAAATATACATTAATATTATAAATATATATTTAACAGAAAAGTAAGCAACACATTCACTCATTCATCCTTTCATCTGTGTAAAATCAACCATGAGCTGATCCAAACTGACATGTTACTATCATATATATATATGCTAAGTGGGAGGGGCTTAAAGTGATGAAGAGGGAGGGAGGAGAGGAGAGAAGGAGGAGGGGAGGGTGGAGAGAAGGAGGTAGGGAGGAGAGGAGAGAAGGGGGAGGGAGGAGAAGAGAGGAGGAGGTGGGAGGGTGGCTGGACGTGAGCTGTCGCAGCCTAGTGGTGGAAACAGGCAGAGCAGGAAAATAAAAACCACATAATATAATCTGAGCAGTGAGACGTTTAATCTGCCTGCGTCAATTCTCGTGATATTTGTGTTCATATGAACAGAAGAAGACAGACACTCACATGATGATTATTATCACTATTATTGTTATTCTTGTCAATAATAATAATAACAACAACAAATGTTGCATGTGGATCATATTACAGGGTTATTGACCTTGGCTAATTTTTTCCTGTTATTCACAAACTACAGGAGGAAAAAATCACACGTTCATTTTAAACTGAATTATTCTCATAAATAGATAAGGGTTTTTAAAAAAATAACACACACACACATCATGAATGTATAGTTTGATGACAGATGAAATTGTTGGATATTTCGATGAATCCATGATTTGTCTTTGATTAAAAAACTGAACATTGTGTAAAACATGAATCAGTGTTTTCAGTGAAATCAGCTGATGTTTGCGTGAACACCAACATTCCTGTTTAAAGTCAGCTAATTACTGCGGAGACAAAATGTCGGGGCTTGAATTTCAGAGGGGGAGGATTTGATAATAATATCAATATGATGTTAAAACATTCACCACGTCATTCACACACATTTCATCTAAATCACTCACGAGGACGTTTCCGTGGAAACATTTCATTTTGAATGCGTGAAAAGCTGATTTTAAAATGTCGACGCGACATATTTGTGTTGTGAAAACTTTGCTGATATTTTCAGGCCTTTACATTTAGACAAATGTGGACGTGTTTTCTCTGTTGGACACGAGCGCGGCTCGCGACGTCAGTCCACGGACTAACTTATCGACACGACACAAAGAAATGAATGATTCATACACGGAAAATACCAGGAATATCGAGGCGGAATTAAACGGCGGTGGCTCCGGGAAGGACGGCGGCGATGAGTCGGTGTCAGCGCCGGAGCTCCTTTCAGTGAAGGCGGCAGAGAAACCGAGGAAGAACCGCCACCGCAGAGCCAGAACCGCGGTGCCGGAGCCTGTTTCCAGGCAGAAAAAGAGGCGAAAAAAAGTTCTAATAAGTTCTAATATCAGTCAGAGGAAGTGTGAGTGTGTGCGTGTGTGCGCGCGCCCGCGCGTGTGTGTGTGTGTGTGTGTGTGAAAACAATCAACGCGACACGGTCACATTAAATTAAATTTAATGGATAAACGGCGGAGAAATTTCACGGCGACACAGAGTGAAAATAATCCGTGACTTCCGGCAGAAAAACGCTGCACACACGAGAACATTTGACGGCAGAGAATGTGTTTAAATGTTTACCTGGATTTCATTGTGCTCCATCGCAGTCCTGCATTCCCTCTGCGAGGCCCCTCTCCGGTTACACCGCCGGGACAGACTGACACACAAACAAACGCACCCAGACAGAGGCGGAGGAGGGGGAGGGCTTCTAACTAAATTATATGTATTTGTATACATGTATATGTACATATATATGTGTATATATATATGTATATATATATATACACACACACATTAAAAAATAAAACATAAACAACCAGTTCCGTCTTTGTCTCCGCCCTCTTTTCTGTTTTAGTGTCAATGGAACGAAGTTTAACGCAGAGTTAAACTAAATGCTAAAGCTAACATGTAGCTTCGGCAGCACCGTGACGTACTTCCGCCTGATACGGCACACGAGGGCGGTGCTTAGGCCGAGCTACAGCAGCAGCAACAGAAGAAAAATCATTAGCATATTAGCTAAGCTTAGCTTTGATTTAAAAAGTGCTCTCCTAATACAACAATATACAAAGTACACAATACAGTACATGATACAAGTTTATGATACAAGTACATGATACAGTTTATAATACAAGTGCATGAAACAAGTACATGATACAAGTTTATGATACAAGTACATGATACAGTACATGAAACAAGTACATGATACAACAAATATACACAAATAGAGATGTTATGATTAGGCCTGTAACCATGACAACAAAATATTGTACATTTGCAGTGGTAAATAAATGTGTGTGTGTGTGTTCAGTGTTGTTCCCTCTGCTCTCCAGCAGGGGGAGGCAACTTCCTGAAGATGTAGAATGTGTACATGTATTTTAGAGGATTTTTCATTTTTGGAGGAAATGTGTGGATATTTAGTAATGTGAGTATTCATTTGTGTATTGTGTGTGAGACACATCACACGTTTGTCTCTCTTTGTGAGACACATCACGCGTTTGTCTCTCAGTGTGAGACACATCACACATGCTTGTCTCTTAGTATGAGACACATCACATGTTTGTCTCTCAGTGTGAGACACATCACACATTTGTCTCTCAGTGAGACACACCACACATGCTTGTCTCTCAGTGAGACATATCACATGTTTGTCTCTCAGTGAGACACATCACACATTTGTCTCAGTGTGAGACACATCACATGTTTGTCTCTCAGTGTGAGACACATCACATATGCTTGTCTCTCAGTGAGACATATCACATGCTTGTCTCTCAGTGAGACATATCACATGTTTGTCTCTCAGTGAGACACATCACACATTTGTCTCTCAGTGTGAGACACATCACACATGCTTGTCTCTCAGTGTTAGACACGTCACATGTTTGTCTCTTAGTATGAGACACATCACATATTTGTCTCTCAGTGTGAGACACATCACACATGCTTGCCTCTCAGTGTGAGACACATCACATTTGTGATGACATGTCCTCCTGAGTGGACACAGCAGTGACACAGGAAGTGACATCATGTTTTATGCAGAGAAACGTGGATTAAACTGGATTAAACTGGAAATATAGATTTTTAATTTGATGAAACTTTAACATTTCATTGTTTTTTTATTGGAGTGAATGTGTTGAGCATGCTTTCTCTTCATTTCTCTTCCTCCTCTTCGTCATCATCTTCACCCTCACTCTCGTCTAACAGCCGGGACTGAAGAGCGAGTCTCTGGGCCACCGCTGTTACCATGGCAGCACCTTTCCCACTGCCGTCCTCTGACACCAGGAAGCTGAGGCTGCACCGAGGAGCGAGGAGGCGCACGGTGGCCTGCAGCTCGTCACTGAAACTGAAGCAGAGAAGAACTCACTCATGTACATGTATGTCTCACTCAGTCATATACATTCATGTCTCAATCAGTCATATACATCCATGCCTCACTCAGTAATATACATGTATGTCTCACTCAGTCATATACATGTATGTCTCACTCAGTCATATACATCCATGCCTCACTCAGTCATATACATGTATGTCTCACTCAGTCATATACATCCATGTCTCACTCAGTCATATACATGTATGTCTCATTCAGTCATATACATGTATGTCTCCTCAGTCATATACATGTATGTCTCACTCAGTCATATACATCCATGCCTCACTCAGTCATATACATGTATGTCTCACTCAGTCATATACATCCATGCCTCACTCAGTCATATACATCTGTCACTCAGTCATATACATCCATGCCTCACTCAGTCATATACATCCATGTCTCACTCAGTCATATACATGTATGTCTCACTCAGTCATATACATGTATGTCTCACTCAGTCATATACATCCATGCCTCACTCAGTCATATACATCCATGTCTCACTCAGTCATATACATGTATGTCTCACTCAGTCATATACATCCATGCCTCACTCAGTCATATACATCCATGCCTCACTCAGTCATATACATCCATGCCTCACTCAGTCATAGATCTGTCTTACTTGGGGTGTTTCCTGTAGACTGTCCCGTCCACCCCCACCGTGGTCTTCAGATGGTCCAGACCGCGGCTGGTTCTCATTCTGTTGGCAATGGTTGCCAGGGCGGCACCGCAGAGGCGGGCAGAGCGTGAGGAGACGGTGTCACAGACCAGACGCACCACCCGCACATCACCCGGGTCCCACTTCAGCTCCAACTGGGTTAGAATGTTCTGGGCATTTTCCAGACCAGCGTCTTCTCTGAGGCACAGACAGCAACAGGAAGTGAAGACACATTTATGATTGACATAAAGAAGGCGTCTCATGATTGGTTCATTTAAATCAACGATCTGTTATGTGTTTGTATTAGAGGTCATGATGATGATGATGTCATGATGATGAGGTCATGATAATGATTTCATGAGGTCATGATAATGAAGTCATGATGATGAGGTCCTGATGATGTCATTATGAGTTAATGATGATGAGGTCATGATGATGAGGTCATGATAATGATGAGGTCATGCTGATGTCATGATGATGAGGTCATGATGAGGTCATGAGAAAGATGTAAATGTTTTTGTTGAAGCTTTCTGAAGCTTGTTGCGTTTCCTGAGGATTTCACTCACTCTTCGATCTCAGAGATGAACTTTGTCTGGAAGCTTCCTGGTGTCTTCAGAGCTGAAGATATTTGTCCCTGAAACAGCACTTTGTCCTCCGTCAGACGCACAAGCACCAGGCGAACGATTTCCCCCAGATACATTCCACTGATCATCTTCTCAAAACTGCAGAAAAAGAAGCAACACATTCAACGTGAGAAATGAAAGCATGAGCATAATCCATGAGACACTGAGCTCTCTACGTCTTTAAGTCACCGTGAGACAGGAAACGCACTCACTCTCCCACACCAAACCCCAGAGAGAAAACCAGTGATTTTAGCTGCGGGGGACTCAGGAGCTGCTGGTCCTCTGCTGCCTCATGTGGTCACTTTGTGTCACTGAGTTCAGACTAAATGAAATGTATCAAATATAAAACGAGCGTACATGTGGACGCCGGGGTTGATGGACATGTTGTCCACCATCAGGTCAAACTCTGTCAGGATGTCCCTCAGGGAGTGGTCGTCTCCGAAGCCTCCCCACTCTGTGTTAATGCACATGCGTCCGTCCTCACCCGCCACACGCTTCACGTTCTTCATCTCCTCCATGTAGCACGCGTTTGTTCCTGTACCTACACATGAACACATGAACACATGAACACATGAACACATGCACACATGCACACATGCACACATGAACACACAAACACATGAACACAAACACATGAACATATGCACACATGGACAAATGAACGACATGGACACAGACACATGAACACCTGACACATGAACACATGAACACATGAACACATGAACACATGAACACATGGACACACGAACACATGACATGGACACATGAACATATGGACACATGGACACATGAACACATGAACACACGACATGGACATTTGAACACATGACAGGTTACCGATGATCATGCCGATCTCACAGCTCTGGTCTCTGTAGCCACAGCTCATCATCGTGCCCACTGTGTCGTTCACCATGGCAACCGAGCCAATATCGTAGTCCTGGAGAGAGGATTTCATCAGATTAAAGATGGGTTTAATCTGACTCCTGAAATGATCAATCTGTGAATATCATGACTTTATTATGGATCATGTCATAACTGATCAATTCTTGAAAAATGTCTTCACACCTGAAGATACTCAGATTCAAATGATCAGAGAATCAATCCATAAGCATTGATCTGGGATTAACTCACTCCTCTCCTGTGAACAGCATCTTTCAGCAGCTTCACCACATCTTCTCCCTCCACTCCAGAACAGTTGAAGCCTTTAGTCCAGCGAATCAGGATGCTCTGTTTAGACCAGTGAAAATAATGAATTATTCCATGAAATAAACCAGATTAAACCATGAAATAAACCAGGATAATCCATGAAATAAACCAGATTAAACCACATATATGCGTGTTGTCTTGTCCACAAAGTCAAATACCGTAACATAAAAAAACAAACACAAATGGATCATATGACCCAATATGATAGCACTGAACCTGAACCCCATTAGAACCCTAACCCTAACCGTGCCTTGGCTTTCCCAACTGAAGCAAAATGCAGCTCTTTAAAAACCTTGTAGGTCTCCTGATAGACCATCCTCTTAGTAACAAACTTGGGGGGGGGTAACCAATCAACTTATATGCAGGAGTTACACTATTCTTCTATAAACTGAACCAGTAACAGTTTATAAACAGTGGCATATACATGCAAATGTGCTGTTTTTCAGGGAAGCATCACAATCAACCTCATATTCATGTGGCCAGTAGCCCAGGTTCAAGTTAAAGTTAACATAGCAGCGCAGTAACACAGAGGATCTAAACCTGAAAAGATTCAGATCTAGAAAATAAAACAAGACAGGAAAATAAAATAATATTGTAGGAATCTAAACAAGACCATAGATAATCCAACATTACAGCTGACTGATTCTGTTGTCTTCATTTCTCTTTGTTAAAGTCAGCAGTGGATCCCTGAACACTGAGTGCACAGACATGACTTCCCCATTCACGACAAACTTGCGGCAGATGTTTACTTTGCAACGCGGTGATCACAGAACGCCTGTGCCTCTTTCTGACGGAAATGCACTCCTCTCTGGTGAAGAACCCATTCCACACTGTGCTGAGGTCAGGGTATATTCTCAAAGTAGTCCCCTTATATTTTACTGTGCTGCATGGACCATCTCAAAGCAAAGTCCTTCTCCCGGTACCGATGGAAACCGGCTGCGGGCTTAAGTAATAATAATAATTATTAGGAAATACAGATAGCAGGGTCATGGCCATCTTCACTCCCTTCGGGCAAATTCAGGATGCGGAGGTCAGCTCTGCAATCTATTTTCAAGGTTTTCAAGGGAGTCCAGTAGGGTTGCATTCTGGGCCTGAAGGGATGTGACAGAAGCTTCAGCTTCACAAATCCGTTGAAAATGATCACCTGTCAGGTTTTCTGCTGCAATGAGTCTGCCCTGAAAGGAGCTAACTTCATCCCGTAGCCCACCCACTGAAGCTTGACTCCTGGATTAAAGTGGTCACATCTTCCTTACAGTCGGTCCGCTGCTGAGACAGTTCTGTCATCAGTCACAAACACAGAATCTCCGTTTGCCACCGCCGGGTTTTTCCATGTCAGTAGACACAGCCGCCATTCTTGCTAACTTGCTAGCTATGCTATGCTATGTTGTCTGGTGGAAGTTGAGAGTCTCTGTGATTTAGGATTATTGCTCTTCATCTCACTGTCGTGAGGGTTCAACAACGATATTCATGTCAGTGTGACACTTAATATTTGTGTAAAACTTTGATAGTTAAAGTTATTAAGAGAGTTGATCGAGAGTCCCTCAATCCATCCGATCATTTGACTGATCAGATTAACAGGCTGTGTGTGTCTGTGTGTGTCTGTGTTTGTGTCTGTCTGTGTGTGTGTGTGTGTCACCTTGTCGATCTCAAGCTGCTCACAGGGGAATGAGAAGGTGAATCCCAGAGGAAGAGTTTGTCCCTTTAAATTCTGAGCATCAATAAAGTCACTGAGGCAGGAGGCGATGTGGTCAAACAGCTGGATACATGGACACATGAACACATGAACACAAACACATGAACATGTGAACACATGAACATGTGAACACATGGATACATGAACACATGAACACATGGATACATGGACACATGGACACATGGATACATGAACATACACAAACACACACCTGTTCTCCAGGTCCCAGCATCATCTCCTGTGGGATAGAACAGATCTGACTGTCCATCTTTAACACTTGCTGCTCGTCCTCGCAAACACGAACATGAAGAACACGGAAGTTTGTTCCACCGAGGTCCAACGCCAGGAAATCACCTTTCTCTGTCACAGCAAACATGCAAACGTGTACATGTGTAAGAGTAAATGTGTAAACGTGCACATGTGTAAGCGCAAACATGTAAACGTGTAAATGTGTAAACATGTAAATGTGTAAACGTGTAAATGTGTAAACGTATAAATGTGTAAACATGTAAATATGTAAACATGCACATGTGTAGACGTGTAAATGTGTAAACGTATAAATGTGTAAACATGTAAATGTGTAAATATGTAATCATGCACATGCGTAGACGTGTAAATGTGTAAACATGTAAATGTGTAAACGTGTAAATATGTAAACGTGCACGTGTAAACGTGTAAATATGTAAACATGCACATGTGTAGACGTGTAAATGTGTAAACGTGTAAATATGTAAACATGCACATGTGTAAACGTATAAATATGTAAACATGTAAATATGTAATCACGCACGTGTAGACGTGTAAACATGTAAACGTGTAAGTATGTAAACATGCACATGTGTAAACATGTCAATAAAACATGTTACCTGTTCCGTCAGGTGTGGCTCTGACAAACGTGGGCAACATCTTCACTGCAGCTCTGTGGTGAGAATGTTTCCCCAAACCCAAGATCAAAGACTTATTCAGTCGACAAGAAATGTCTGCAAGTTTCTCCAGAGACAGATGAAAGGGCTGTAGGTGTGTCTGCACCTGTCCACATACACACACGCACACAAACACACATAATAACCCAACTGTCAGTGTTTTGTATATTTTTACAAACACATTGTTAAAGGGGACATTTTATCCAAAATCAACTTTTTAACCATTTCAATACTAGGGCTGTAACAATATGCAATATGAAACCGAAATCGCGACACTCAGATCCACGATCCTGTGTCGCGGTGTGAGAAGGCAGAATCCAACTGCCAGTTATCCCTCCCGTTCAGATCCAATGAATCATGTGACGCCTGCCTGCAAAAGTTGAGCTAGTTGAAGAACGTGAGGAAACATGGCAACCAACCCAGAAATAGGTTTAGCAGGGTTATTGAACTGCTATGGTGCTTCATCCTTATGGTATTTTGACCAAAGCATGTCACTGACATGTTCATTAGGACACCAGGGAACTATTTTAATGGGGGAAATATGGTATAATATGTCCCCTTTAAACTAAAATATTATAAATTATATCTACACACTTTGTCCACCAGAGGGCAGTGTTTGTCACGGTGAGCCTAAACACTTGAAGTTTATTTAAATTAAACAAACTTTTTTTACCCTAACCTTTAACCTTAACCTAATCTCAAGTATATCCCTAAAACCAGGTCTTAGAAGAAGGATATTTTGTCTGGTCCTCACTTTTTTTTCAGGATTAAGACACACACACATAAGGTGTGTGTGTGTGTGTGTGTGTGTGTTTTCATGTTTCAACACAGAGGCTGAGTGTTGAAACACTTTCTTCACTGTGTGTGTGTGTGTGTGGTTTTCCACTGCAAAAAGTACCTACTCAACATGGGCGGAGTCATTACTGCACAGCTGCACGAAACTGCCGTGGCTCATTAAATACACCAGAGTCCTCTGTTAAATACTGACATTAAAGACATTTCCTATGAAATTAAAGACATTTCCTCTGACATTAAAGACACTTCCTCTGTTAGATACTGACATTAAAGACACTTCCTCTGTTAAGATACTGACATTAAAAACTTCCTCTGTAGATACTGACATTAAAGACACTTCCTCTGTTAGATACTGACATTAAAGACACTTCCTCTGTTAGATACTGACATTAAAAAAACTTCCTCTGTAGATACTGACATTAAAGACACTTCCTCTGTTAGATACTGACATTAAAGACATTCCTCTGTTAAATACTGACATTAAAGACACTTCCTCTGTTAAATACTGACTTTGAAGACACTTCCTCTGTTAGATACTGACAATAAAGACATTTCCTCTGTTAGATACTGACATTAAAGACACTTCCTGTTAGATACTGACATTAAAGACGCTTCCTCTGTAGATACTGACATTAAAGACACTTCCTCTATAGATACTGACATTAAAGACATTTTGTCTGTTAAATACTGACATTAAAGACACTTCCTCTGACATTAAAGACATTTCCTCTGACATTAAAGACATTTCCTGTTAAACTGACATTAAAGACACTTCCTCTGACATTAAAGACATTTCTCTGTTAAATACTGACATTAAAGACACTTCCTCTGTTAGATACTGACATTAAAGACATTTCCTCTGTTAAATACTGACATTAAAGACACTTCCTCTGACATTAAAGACATTCCCTCTGACATTAAAGACAGTTCTGTCATCATAGAATCAGATCGCTCTGAACCTGAATTAGGTTAACAGGTTGTCATGCTAGTGGAAACACACCTGAAATTAACCATACGAGGCGGTGGAAACACGCCATAAGATCAGCCCTAGGATGTGAGACTGTGTTTCAGGTCTGTGTTTGTCAGTAATTTTCCACAAACACGTTCGTTCACGTCTCGTCTGCTTTGGTTTTTTTTTAATCTGTTTACCGGGACTTGCCTTCACCTGCTCAGATGACAGTGTGGGCGGGGCCAGACTTCATTCCTGCCTTCACCTGCTCAGGTGACAGTGTGGGCGGGGTTAGACTTAATTCCTGCACCATGACACTGCTCATCTTCTAAAAACAAGACATGTATTTTCCGCAGCAGTGAATAAATATGACGATAGCAACTAATTCATATTTTTATTAATAATACAAACATAATCTAAGTCATGTGACTGACACGCCCTCTGGCTCCTCCCATTGACTTATACATGAGACATAGTAAAGATTGAAGAGAGCGACTGTCTCTCAGAGACAGTCTCTCAGAGACAGGCTAACAAGCTAACAGGATAACAGAACATATTTCACAGAGGTGAGTCACTGATATGAGTAAAATCAGATAAAAAATCAGGTAAATCAGGTACAATCTCTAAATTGACCGTAGGTGTGAGCGTGGACAGTTGTGTGTCCCTGTGATGGACAAGTGATCTGTCCACAGTGTGACCCCACCTATCACCTTATGTCAGCTGAGAGTGGCACAGCGCCCCCGTGGCCCTCATGTGGAAGAAAAAGAAGAGTTCTCTGACACACTTCGATAAGGGAGGAGTGGGAGGAGCCTCTGCAGTCACACGTTCATAAACTCAGGTCATGTGATGTGTACCTGACTGAGTTTGTCCGGTGGGATCCCGTCCATGTGCAGCATTGCCATCTCTCCACTCATGTTGCTCACCAGAGATCAAAGGTCAGTTCACCTAAATCACAAAACACCAACAGCTGTTTTTTTATTGATTAATAACATGATTAAACCACATCAGTGATGACGTCATCACAGGACTACATTAGTGATGATGTCATCACTGAACAGCTGAAGCTGGGCTACAAGTCACTCACTGACTGTGTGACTGAATAACTGATAGAGAGTGAACTCCTCAGTAAAGGTTTTGTCACTGTCACCCCCTGCAGGTGCTTCTATCACATTTCAAAGACCACACCCATTTCTACAGTCTAAATATTGACAAACAGATCTTATATTGACCAGGGGGCGGAGCCACAGGACAGACAGGATCTTCCTGACGGACACGTTTCAACAGGAACCTGATGTTTGTGAGATACTGTGTGTGTGCATGTGTGTCTTTGTGTGTCTCACCTGCTCTGAAGAATAATGTGACAAACATCTGAACATCAACTGAAACAGGTTTGGTTTCAGTTCAGAAACAAAGATAAACTGAAGAAATGCACTGAACACATGAAAATGACAGGATCATCACACTAAAGGATCAAACTGTAGAAGCATGGTGATCCAACATGTTCTTTTTCAGATCTTTGGGGTTTTTTGTTCCACCACCCCCTGGTATAATGCTTATACACTGCTAAAGAAAAACAATAAAAAGAAAGTATCAAAAAAGGGATAAACTCTGAAGGCAACACGCACACGCACTCACACGCACGCACACTCACTCACACGCACGCACGCACACGCACCTCAACATTGTCATCAGGTGAAAAGTAAAGATGAAAAAAAGTCAAAGTGTCACCTGTGATTGTGTTGCTGCTCAGACTGAGTCCACTTCCTTTATGAATGAACGACTGAGTGTGTGAAGGTGTGAGTGAGTTTACACCCACTCTGCTTCAGGGGCGTGACCACATGAATGTTTCCTAATTCTTCTTCTTGTCATGACGACAACATTTAAAGTCAAACGTATTTGTTTGTAAAGTTATAGGCAGGTAACCACACCCACACCTGTCAATCACATGTGATCAGCTGATCAGGAACAGGACGTTAAATGAAGAGTCTGTTTTTGTTTTATTTGATTTATCGTGTTGATGTTTTTTGTTTTTTACACAAACAAACAAGAGTGTGCGTGTGTGAGTCAGTGAGTGAGTGAGTGAGTGATGAAAGACAATATTGTGTCACCGTTACAAAACAACATTTCATCAGTCACAGGAAACCAAGTGTGTCTGTGTGTGTGACTTGTCAGAACCAGTCGTGCTCATGGAGACTAAAACCTGGTCCTAATGAGACAGAACCTCATTTCTGAGGAACTGGTTAAGTTTAAGACTAAGATTTTAATGTGATTAAAGTTATTAACGTTCAGTGAGAACCTCCTCCTCGTCCTCAGGCTCCTCGTCCTCAGGCTTCTCATCGTGGTCTCTGACCGGCCTTCTTCAGTTGCAGGTGTTTTCTGAAGTGGACTGGGTGGTCTGCAGCTTCTGAGGTGGGCGTGAACGATGTGATCGCACTGATAACAAGCTCCTCCCCCTCCGGTCATCTTCATCGAACCGCAGGTCGATAACGTCACTGTTCACAGGCAGAAGAGTTCAGCTCTCACAGGACAAGTGAGGTGCAGGGAACAAGAGGTTGTGAATTGGTGAATCTTACTGTGAGTGAAGTGTGGATCCAGACGCTCGGCTCTCTGTGAGAACATGATGAATGGATGAATGAAAGCAAACACTGTTCACTGTCACTCATTCACACGCCAGTCATAAACTCACCTGATCGTCTGCTTTCCGTTTGCTCCAGAGCCGACAGCAGCTTTCCTGTCTGTCACACATGGAGGAGGAGGGGTTTAAACATACATCACAACCATTCAGCATGACAGATGATGTGTGTTTGTGTGTGTGTCTCACAGTGTGTGTGTTGCACTGATGAATGCACAGCTCGGTGTGTCGACTGTAATCTCTGAGAGGAAACACTTTGTGACAGATGTAACATTTCTCCTGTTTTCTGTCGCAAAACAACAAAACACATCCAACATTGATTTAGATCAGGACAAATGGGCGGAGCTTTGATGAGCCTAATGCTCCATGTTAGTTTGAAAGTGGGCGGAGCCTCATGTCCGTACCTGCCGCCGCTGGTCTCGTCAGTTTCGGCGCGGTTTCCTCTACGTGGTCGTTTCCTGCGCGGCTTCAAACAAACTACAAAGTAGAGAAAGTGTAAGTGCACTCCGCACTGCTGCCACCTGCAGGTGAAATGTGGGCATGTCCTCTCACCTTGGACGTCTCCGTCGCAGTACGCCGCATGCAGCTCAATCTTTGTCACGGAGAACGATCCCTGACACATGGGACAGTCCACATTAGTGTCAGAACTCTGAGGGAAGACGACGGGCGCTTCCGGCTCTGGAGACGTTGACCTCTCTGACTCTGCCCTCTCTAGCTCCGCCTTCTCGTTCATCACATATGGACTCACATCATCTGCGTCTCCCTCCATCTTTTCAGACGATGGATCTGAAAACACACTCAGCTTTAATCAGATATCACAGATTCAAGCGTTCAGCAGCAGGGGGCGCTCACACTCACAGTCAGCGTCCGTCTCTTCCTGCTGTGGAGAATCATCTGTGACCATCATCACGACCTCAGGAGGATCCACACGTCCAGGTGTGAGCTGCAGACAGGTGACAGGTGACAGGAGAGAGGTGAGAGGTGACAGGAGACAGGTAAGAGGTGACAAGTGAGAGGTGAGGAGACAGGTGTGAGGTGAGAGGTGACAGGGGAGACAGGTGAGAGGTGAGAGGAGAAGGGTGAGAGGTGACAGGAGACAGGTGGAGAGGTGAGGTGAGCTGGCGACAGGTGACAGGAGACAGGTGGAGAGGTGAGAGGGACAGGTGAGAGGTGACAGGTGACAGGGAGACAGGAGACAGGAGACAGGGAGACAGGAGACAGGTGACAGGAGTGAGGTGAGAGGTGACAGGTGACAGGAGACAGGTGAGAGGTGAGAGGTGAGAGGTGAGAGGTGACAGGTGAGAGGGTGACAGGAGACAGGTGAGAGGTGACAGGAGACAGGAAACAGGTGAGAGGTGAGAGGTGATAGGAGACAGGTGACTGGTGAGAGGAGAGGAGACAGGGGTGACAGGAGAGAGGTGACAGGTGACAGGTGAGTGAGGAGAGTGAGAGGTCACAGGTGAGAGGTGAGAGGTGACAGGAGACAGATGAGAGGTGAGAGGTGACAGGTGACAGGTGAGAGGTGAGAGGTGAGAGGTGAGAGGTGACGGGTGACGGGAGACAGGTGAGAGGTGACAGGTGAGAGGTGAGAGGTGAGAGGTGAGAGGAGACAGGTGTGAGACAGAGGGACAATCAAATCCTAAAAATGACTTGGTCCGTGTTTCAAGACGATTTACGCACGCACGCACACAGCGCGTCCTCACCTGAGCTGCGGCGTCAGTGAGCGCGGTCAGATCTTGTGTGCTGTCGCTGTCATCGTTGTTCATTTGAGTTTCTGTGATTCAAAGAGAAAATAATCATGGAGTAAATAACAAGTTATGATGTAACAGAAACAATCAACAATGTCTTCAGTACCTGCACAAACGTCACCGTCCACCTGTCCTTCTGTCTCCTCCTCTGTATCCACTGCATCGCTCTGCTGTTTGTGTCTCCGTCTGAGACGTCGTCTGAAAACCAGGAGGAAAATACTTTGATCACACATACTGTATATATGTACATATTATATATATACATATATGCATATATATAATGTGCACACACATTATATACGTACACATATATACATAATGTGTACATATATATGATGAGTGAAGTTGTTTGACATGAAGTTTAAAGACAGTAGCAGCGTTTTGACCTTGCGTTCACGTTGTTGTGTTCAGGTGCAGTTTCAGCAGGTGACTCTGGTGATGGAGATTTCTAGAAAAACAACAAACAACACATTCGAGTTGCCACGATACCAAAATGAGTAACTACGATACTATACCAGACAAAGTATCACTGTTACGGGTATTATCGCGATACTGCGGCCTTTATCGATTTTTGTTTTTATATATTAAGTTATAAATACTTATTAATTATAATGTTGTTTGGTGCATGTTACACATAATACTGGTGAAGTAAGAATTAGACTGAAACAAATATTTTTATGAATTATTAAAAAGTGAATTTATGTTTAACTAATATAAATAATCAACCTGTCTTTTAAAAAAATCTATTTGACAATAATGCTATTTTGATGCATGTTCTATGTGTTTATACTTTGACATCCTTTAACTCTTCATTCCTCAGCCTGTACACGGAGCATAGAGCCTCATATTAGCCAATGAGACAATAAACAGGGCATACATAAATGTGGGTGACGACACTGCAGGTGTTTTATGAGGTTGGATGTGTGATTGGTGGCAGCGCCTGCACAGTGGACGTTTTACCATTGCTTTACCGTCTGTGCCTCGTTTAAAGCCAAAATAGTTGTGACTTTTGGAGTTTGGTTTTTTAATAGTATATTATACTATACTAGTATATAGTATAGTTAGTGGTGCCACTGACAACGACACCGCTCGGGCCCGGTGCTTCTGCCATGGTGAGTGTGTTGTCTCGTGTTTGTGACTGTTAGCCGTGCGCGTGTCTGGGCAAGACACAACTTTAGCTTGTTGTTTGTTTGTTCATAGAGAAACACACCAACAGCCAATCAGCTAACAGACAGGTGGACCAAGCCTATCATATCCCTGGACGTCACCAGTAACAGGCAAACAGCCAACCATTCAGCAGCTGTGTGTTCGGTAGCAGTAGTTGTCATGTGTTGTTTGTTTAGGGAGTAGCATGCAGTGAGAAGCCGGGAGGCCATGTAGCGGAAACTGGCACCGGTAATAGTAATCTACGGTAGTATAGTAATCTACAGTAGTATAGTAATCCACAGTAGTATAGTAATCTACAGTAGTATAGTAATCTACGGTAGTATAGTAATCTACGGTATTATAGTAATCCATGGTAGTATAGTAATCTATGGTAGTATAATAATCCACGGTAGTATAGTAATCCACGGTAGTATAGTAATCTACGGTAGTATAGTAATCCACGGTAGTATAGTAATCTATGGTAGTATAGTAATCTACAGTAGTATAGTAATGCACAATAGTATAGTAATCCACGGTGGTATAGTAATCCACGGTAGTATAGTAATCCACTGTAGTATTGTAATCCACGGCAGTATAGTAATCTACGGTAGAATAGTAATCCACGGTGGTATAGTAATCCACGGTGGTATAGTAATCCACGGCAGTATAGTAATCCATGGCAGTATAGTAATCCACGGTTGTATAGTAATCCACAGTAGCATAGTAATCCACGTTAGTACCGTCGTGTAGAATTTCTAGTATAGTAGGAACCGTTATAATTTGACACCGTGGGATACCGTGGGTACTGTGCAACTCTACAACAAATACATGAATGAATGAATGAATGAATGAATGAATGAATGCAGAGACCACACACAGAGAGTTCATGCAGTGGTTTCCTTTCAAACATCATCTGTGATCATAGTAATCTACGGTAGTATAGTAATCTACGGTAGTATAGTAATCCACGGTAGTATAGTAATATACGGTAGTATAGTAATCCATGGTAGTAAAGTAATCTATGGTAGTATAGTAATCTACAGTAGTAAAGTAATCTATGGTAGTATAGTAATCTACAGTAGTATAGAAATCCACGGTAGATAGTAATCTACAGTAGTATAGTAATCCACGGTAGTATAGTAATCTACGGTAGTATAGTAATCCACAGTAGTATAGTAATCTACGGTAGTATAGTAATCCACGTAGTATAGTAAACGGTAGTATAGTAATCTACGGTAGTATAGCATCGGTAGTATAGTAATCTATGGTAGTATAGTATAGTAATGCACGGTAGTATAGTAATCCACGGTAGTGAAGTAATCTATGGTAGTATAGTAATCTACAGTAGTATAGTAATCCACAGTAGTATAGTTATCTACGGTAGTATAGTAATCCACAGTAGTATAGTAATCTACGGTAGTATAGTAATCCACAGTAGTATAGTAATCTACGGTAGTATAGTAATCCACGGTAGTATAGTAATCCACGGTAGTACCGCGCGTAGAATTTCTAGTATAGTAGGAACCGTTATGATTTGACACCGCGGGATACCGTGGGTACTGTGCAACTCTACAACAAATACATGAATGAATGAATGCACAGACCACACACAGAGAGTTCATGCAGTGGTTTCCTTTCAAACATCATCTGTGATGCTGAATGAAGTGAAAATGCTATTTTATATTTGAAGTGTAAAAGCGATGCACTGACATGAAGACTACACTATATTTCCTGTTTTCAAATCACATTTGTGTCATTTCAGTATGAGGAGCGCAGAGGAGCATACCTGGGGCGGGGGCAGGATTGGCGGGCCCCACGGTGCTTTCCTCAGCAGTGTCCTCTGACTGTGTTTCAGAGTCTGTGTGTAAACGTCCATCTGAGTGATGATGACCTGAGACACACGTGACACTGTTACTGCACACATACATTCATCACTTCATGGACAATGTGAGCGCATGAGGACAAGGAGGATGAGGTTCTTTACTCACTCAAACTACGACACAGCTTTATAAAGGTCAAAGTTCATCCATCCCTCACAACAATCAACGAACAAAGCCAACTTAAAAAAGAGACACAAATAAACATCGTAGTTCTTCATGGTTCACCTGTGTGTAGGAGTCTGGGTCCAGACCTCGAGGACAGAACGGAATCCCCCAGTAGTAGTGAACTGTTGGCCCGACTGGCCCCGCCCTCTCACTGCTGATTGGCTGCAGCTCTCGCTCTGTGGTGGAAAGCTGCTGTTGACAGACGATGCTGGAGAATCACAAGGACAGAATGTATGAGAGGCAGCAAGAGGATGATACGGTACCTGGTACCAGGTTACTGTGCTCATGGAAACGCTAGTTAAACTGTGCCCAATACGCCAATTGTGTTTCCTCTACCTGCCGTCTGAGCCCGTCTTCACTGGACCCCCCGTAGGACACCCTGTAGGACACCTGTGGTTCAGGTCAGCAGCGTTGACACGTGTCTGACCCACTGACCACTCCTCTGGGAAAACTGGACTTTCATAACCTGTTGGCTGAAGAGGACAGAGGACAGTGAACAGAGGGCAGAGAACAGAGGACAGTGACTCCTGACAACTGTCCTAGTTTACATGTTGCCCTTTTTTGTTATATGTTACCTTTGTGCGTGCCTTTGCATCTATCTATCATCAGAACCTGTACGACTTGTCGGTTTTACAACCTAACGGACTGCTGTCTAACTAACTAACTAACTTCTAACGAATTGTACCCGCCATACTTGTTCTGGCTACCCTTTCCAGAAGGGAGTATTGAGCTGAAAGGATCAGCCAGTAAAAATCTGGACAGTTGTAAAACCGTTGCTGGCGCTGTATCTGTGGAGTAAGGACTGCTGAGCGGAAGACGGCGATCGTGAAGTACCAGGTCCGGAGTACTGGTGAAGCAGTCGTGAATCACTAAAACGGAGGACAACAACTGTGAACTGAGCAACACCCTAGCAAAGAGAGAAGCCATTGTAAAAAGGCACCAAGAGACTATGGAAATACAAGGATGTGACACAGTTCAATTCGGCTTTCGATTAGGTTGAGGCACTCAAGAGAGAAAATATACTGCCGTGGAATCAGAAAGAGGCCAAAAGAAGACAACTGGATCAAAAACTTAATGGACTCAGAGAGGCCGTATATGCTAGGAAAGGCTATTGTGGTGCGATGCTGCACTCTCTGTGTCACCGCTGATCGCCAGCGGCGCACGGCGAGCTGCCTAAACTGCCCGGAGAACTGGAGCTTGTCAGCGGTGGCGATCAGTGGTGCCGCCACAGTTCGCCACCGCTGATCGCCAGCTCGCCGGAGCACCGGAACTGGTCAGCGGTGGGGTGGTCTCGGGAGCACAGTCTCCGGTCTGATACAGCAACATGCAGTTTATTCAGCTCGCCGCGCGCCGCTGGCGATCAGCGGTGGCGATCAGCAGTTCTGTTCCTAAGTGTTTTAACTGATTTACAGTTCGGTAGTTTTCGGCTCGATCTTTATGGAGGACGTCTCTTCCTGTGCCGGCACTCTCGTTGTTTTCTGCGCACGCTGACATGTTGATATTGTCAGAGAACTAGTGGAGGGAGGGGGAGACGAATAGAGCTGTAAAGCGCTGTAAAGAGGACAAATCAGAAACCCACTGGAAGAAGTGGGTGTGTGTTTGCCTGTGTCTCATTTGCATGTAAAGGGACCATGCACGAAAACCGAGCGTTCTGAAAGGGGCGGGTTTAGCAGGGTTATTGAACTACTATGATTCTTCATCCTTATGGTATTTTGACCAAAGCATGTCACTGACATGTTCATTAGGACACCAGGGAACTATTTTAATGGGGGAAATAGGGTATAATATGTCCCCTTTAAGTCAGACTAACATGTGTTATTAAGTCAGACTTAAGTCAGACTAACAGTTATGAACAGTGTAAAGTGTACCGTGATGACATCATCGTCCTGATCTGACCACACCAGCGTCATGTCACTGGTCAGCTCCATTTCACCTGCTTTCTTGTCTCTCAGTGACTCCATCACATCCTGTGCATGGCCTTAAACAAGAAACAAGACTTGTTAGTGAGTGATGACCTCTGACCTCTGAAACAAAGGTGACATATGACTTTACCTGACGTGTTTGAGCAGATGCCTCCATCAGGATCAGTGCTGCTGTGCTGCGTTCAAATATAAACAGATATAAAAAATACAACAATGTTACAATGTCTCCTCTACCTTCTACTCCTCCTCCTCATCTACCTCCTCCTCCTCACCTGGGTCAGACAGTGACTCGTCGTCTCATCCTTTGCGTGAGATGAAATTTGTCCGTGTGTCTCTTCTTGGTCCATCTCTGAGGTCTTCCTGGGGCTTCCTGGGAACACTGGGCTGTTAGGACTAAGGGAACAGGAAGTGGTTCTGACAGGTGACTGTCTCTGTGACTGCTGAGAGGACATCTCACGCTGCATGTTCCCACTAAATGTTGGACTTTTCAAATACTCTGGACTCAGCTGTGTCTCGCCATCATTTCCAGGCTCAGTCTCTGAGAAGGCGGGGCTGTTAGGACACAATGCTGTTTCACCTGGGCTTCTGGGAAACTTGGGGCTCTTGGGTTGGACAGTGATTTGTGAGGATGAGCAGCTTTTCTGAGAAAACAACACAAACCCAGACGTCCTGCAGGATTCCAGAAGGTTCTGACTCAGTCGAGGAACGTGAACTGCCACCCTGCAGCCACTCGCTGGGAAGGTGGGGGAATTACGGAGAGGAGAGACCTGCGCCGAGTTATCAGCGAGCAGTGGCGAGTCATCGGCGAGCAGTGGCGAGTCATCGGCGAGCTGCGGCGAGTCATCTGCGAGCTGCGGCGAGTCATCGGTGACCTGCGGCGAGTCATTGGCGACCTTCAGGGAGTCATCTGCGACCTTCAAGGAGTCAACCGCAACTCCTATCGAGTCATGGGCGAGCTGCGGCGAGTCATCGGTGAGCTGTGTTATCTATATTGACATCATGTCAGATGTTTTTTGTAGGATTTTATTGGCACTAATCTAAACATCAAACAGTTGATGAACAGATGATAAATGAGAAGTCATTACCTCAGCTCCCTCCATACTCACACCTCCTTCTTTCTTCTTCCTCCGATTCTTTGCAGTTGATATTAACTCTGCAAAAAGAAGAGTTTTTAACAGGAAATGATTTATCTGTGAACAGCAGAGTCACATGTGAGTTGCTGTGACTCGCCTTGGTTCAGGTTTGTCGTCGTTGTCCTCCTCCTGCTCCAGCGCAAGCATTTCCTTTGAGAGGAGAGACTGACAGTTGTGTCACCATCAGTGAGGAGGCTTCGACTCTGAGATGAAGTCTGGTCAACCATCTACAAGCAGAAGAAGAGAAGAAGACAAATCATAGGACATGAAGAACAAGAGTAATCCTGTTATGTTTAAGAAAAACAGCAGGAACCAGGTTCTGTCACTGATTGAGAAGAATAAAAACAGCAGGAACCAGGTTCTATCACTGATGGAGAAGAATAAAAACAGCAGGAATCAGGTTCTGTCACTGATGGAGAAGAAGAAAAACAGCAGGAACCAGGTTCTGTCACTGATGGAGGAGAAAAAACAAACGAGTGGACCTGGAAAAGCATCAGGTTCAGGATGAACTCACGCTCTCTTGGATGGCCTTCATCACAGCCTCCTCTTCCTGCTGAAGTCGACGCGCCGTGTCACTGGCTTCCTGTTCGCTCAGACGCACGGCCAGCTTCATCATTTCCTCCTCCGTCATCTCTGAGGACACAGGTGGCGCTTTGTTGTTACAGTGGAATCATGAGGACCCTTGTTTTCAAAGTTTGTGTTTTGATCTCTTCTCACTCAACACGCGTGTTTATGATGAAACAGCGATGATGAGTCAAGAGAAACAGTTCTGTAGGGCTGTAATCAACCAAAGAAATTCATGGTCGACTGAAGCCCTGAAATTTCTACTCAAAATCGACTAGTCGATTTGACAAAGAATACAAAGTAACATACAGTGCAGGAAGAGGCAGAAAGCCTAGTGGGCTTATTTGAAGCCTCTACCGAAATAGTGTTGAAATTTGACAATATTTAAAAGAAAACACAAAATTAAGATACAAAAAAAATTATCTAACTATATAAAACTGATAACAAACTAATAATCACAAATTCTATATAATAAAAAAAAAAACATTAATATAAAAGCAAAAGTGTGAGTGTGTAATGTGTGCGTGTGTGTATGTATGTGTGTGTCTCCATGAGGGAAATATTGGTTTATACACCTAAATTATTGATTCCTTGAGCATGTGTGAATCAAAAATAAAACACAGAGACATGAACAACACACGAAGAAAAGCAAATTACAAAACAACCGTTAAATAATCTTTTAAGTGTCTTTTGTAGAATTTTATGGAAGAACAGTTTTTTGTCAGATGGGAAAAGCCATTCCACAATTTAGTACCCCTAAATCTTATTGAAAATTGACCTCTGCAAGATATGATCATTGACATCATTTGTCTCATGTCCTCACACAAAGACACTCAACACAGGAGCTCAGCTTCACGGCTGAGACACAAACAGATTGCTGCAGTTGTTTGCGGGCGAGTGCGCAGGCCTGCAGTCATACAACGAATCAATGATTGATGAACTAAAACATGGAAATATGACAATTCTGATATGACCATGTACTCAAAACAGACGGAGCAACGTAACAAAGACAAGTTAGCTTAGCGTTTTATAAGATATGTTTGTAGTTGAGTTGTGATATGAAAAATGTTGCTGGCAAACTTTGCATTTGACTTTTTTGTCAACATCTATTTTTGTAAAATGCTGCCACACTGCCGATGTCTTTAACATGGATGTTAGAGGACGACTGACTGTAGCTCAACATGAAATAAAACCACCAGACTTCTGTAGTCTTTCTGTCTCTGTGGGTTGGGCTAATCCAAAATATGATCTGATCTGACATCATGATCTGATCTGACATCATGATCTGATACTGACGTCATGATCTGACACTGACGTCATGATCTGATACTGACGTCATGATCTGATACTGACGTCATGATCTGAAATCATGATCTGACACTGAGATCATGATCTGACATTATGATCCGATACTGACGTCATGATCTGACATCATGATCTGATACTGACATCATGATCTGATACTGACATGATCTGATACTGACATCATGATCTGACACTGACATCATGATCTGACATCATGTTTGACAAATAGTAATACTATTATATTATTATTGTGATTCACAGGAAACACACAGTTGAATGTGAAATAACTGGCGCCCTCTTGTGGCCTAACAACATCAATGACATGGACTCTGTGTTATTGTGATGATGATTGTGAGAAATACCTTTAAAGCACAGTTTTCACACACGTGTAGACGATGAAGATCCGGAAGTGGGTTTTTCTGACGTTTACACGCGTCCGTCAAAGTTTCAGTCACCGACACGTTCAAAAACGTACAAACCGACAATTAGCACTCGTTTCATGTATTACAGTATGTTCACAAACACGCGCTCACATTCTTCAACAAAAATAACAAATACCTCGCAGGAGATTCAGTTTCTAAACTCAGCGCAGTTCGCCTTAACTTCGCGACGCCATGTTTGCTTCTGTTGCCGTGGTCACGTGACTGCTGTGACGTAAACGCTGCCTTGACGTGTGTGTGTGTGTGTGTGTGTGTTTGTAACAGCGCCACCCTCTGGTCTGGAGTTTAGATGACAGGCTGAAAACAGAGGAAGCCGTTTCCGGTTGTTCGTGAGTGAACATTCACGAGCAAATTCCTGTTAAAAACTCTTTACTATTTATATTTATATATTTTTTTCCTTCTGAGGAACGAAGTAACGGACAGGAAGTCAGGTGACCCAAAAGTGAAAGCAAATACTTCAAAATAAAAGCCAAGGGGAGCGGAGAGAAACAATAATAGCCGATTAGATAGACGTACAGACGATTAGTCTGTCTTAGTTTACCCTCGCTACCAGTAGGTGGCAGTATGAGTATATGAGATGTTTAGACCCGTATACAGCATGTATTTTATCTGTGTGTTTTTATCATTTCAGATCCACACATACCTCCATGAAGAGAAGAAGATGTGTTGATGTGTAGCAATAAATGAACTATTTGGACTATTGAAAAAATAACGAGGTATTTGGTCTTAACAAACACCCTTCAGTAGACCTGGCTTCACTTACCACATAGTTCTTCATCACTGTATCATATCATCATCATCATTCACCCTCAGCTCAGATTTACACCTGCATGTACTTCTGGCCTAACACTGTCATCTTCTAAGAATCACAACATGACAATGTGTTATTTATTTTGATTTACTGACCATTTCACACCTGTGGACATTTACGTTCAGATACAGGGCGACACCTGAGACTTTGACATGAGACTTTTATCCCTGTGTGCGACAGGAACAGAGAAGAATATCATACTCGCATTGACTTTTTAACACAGAAATGTAGTTTCTGTGCAATTTGTGAATAATCACTTTGTAAACTATGAAATGTTATAGCCAAACTGCTTGAATATATAAATGTCAATTGGAAACAGGCACACAGTTCTTTCAACATTTAATTATCACGTTGATACAATATAGTAGCACATTTATATAATTGTTACGTTTATATAATTATCACGTTGATACAATATAGTATCACGTTTATATAAATATCACATTGATACAATACAGTATCACGTTTATATAATTATTACGTTTATATAATTATCACGTTGATACAATTTAGTATTACGTCTATATAATGATCACGTTGATACAATATAGTATCACGTCTATATAATTATGATACAATTTAGTATTGCTATATAATGATCGTTGATACAATATAGTATCCGCTATATGCGTTGAAATATGGTATCCGTCTATATAATGATCCCGTTGATACAATATAGTATCACGTCTATATAATTATCACGTGGAAACAATATAGTATCACGTCTATATAATTATCACGTTGATACAATATAGTATCACGTTGATAAAATATAGTATCACGTTGATACAATATAGTATCACGTCTATATAATTATCACGTTGATACTATATAGTATCACATCTATATAATTATCAATGTATCTGGAATATAGTATCCGTCTATATAATTATCCGCGTTGATACAATATAGTATCGCGTCTATGTATTATCAGGTTGATACAATATAGTATCGCGTCTATAAAATTATCACGTTGATACAATATAGTATCACGTCTATATAATTATCATGTTGGTACAATATAGTATCACGTCTATATATTTATCAGGTTGATACAATATAGTATCCGCGTCTATATAATGATCACGTTGATACAATATGTATCGCGTCTATTATTGATCAATATAGTATCCGTCTAGCGCGTTGATATATATTATCATATAATATCCGTTGATACTATATAGTATGCGTCTATATATTATCATACGTATAGTATCATATAATATCGCGGTATATCGCGTCTATATAATATCGCGTTACTATATAGTATCCGTTATAATATCACGTTGATACAATATAGTATCGCGTTGATACAATATAGTATCACGTCTATATAATTATCACGTTGATTCTATATAGTATCCGCTGATACAATATAGTATCCGCTATATAATTATCGCGTTGATACAATATCCGTCTCTATAATTATCCGCTGATTCATAGTATCCGTCTATATAATTATCGCGTTTGATACAATATAGTATCACGTCTATATATTATCAGGTTGATACAATATAGTATCACGTCTATATAATTATCACGTTGATACTATATAGTATCACGTCTATATAATTATCACGTTGATACTATATAGTATCACGTCTATATAATTATCACGTTGATACAATATAGTATTACGTCTATATAATCATCACGTTTATACAATATAGTATCACGTCTATAAAATTATGTTGATACAATATAGTATCACGTTGATACAATATAGTATCACGTCTATATAATTATCACGTTGATACAATATAGTATCACGTCTATGTATTATCAGGTTGATACAATATAGTATCGCGTTGATATAATTATCACCTTGATACAATATAGTATCACATCTATATATTTACAGTAGTATCGCGTCTATAAAATTATTACGTTTATATAATTATCACGTTGATACAATATAGTATCACGTTTATATAAACATCACGTTGATACAATACAGTATCACGTTTATATAATTATTACGTCTATATAATGATCACGTTGATACAATATAGTATCACGTCTATATAATTATCACGTTGAAACAATATAGTATCATGTCTATATAATTATCACGTTGAAACAATATAGTATCACGTCTATATAATTATCACGTTGATACAATATAGTATCACGTCTATATAATGATCACGTTGCTACAATATAGTATCACGTCTATAAAATTATCACATTGATACAATATAGTATCACGTTGATACAATATAGTATCCGATACGCCATGGTATCCGTTGATTCTATATGGTATCGCGTCTATCTCATTATCCGCGTTGATACAATATGGTATCACGTTTATGATATAATTATCACGTTGATACAATATAGTATCACGTTTATATATAATTATCCGCGTTGAGTTAAGTAATAGTACAGCAATTCATCGTTGATACAATATAGTATCGCGTATATATATTATAAGGTTGATACTGGCCGCGGTATAAGTCACATAAAGTATCGTTAATTTTCATATGCGTCTACTTATATTATCAAGGACATTTTAATATAGTATTACGTCTATATATAATTATCACGTTGATACAATATAGTATCACGTCTATAAAATTATCATGTTGATACAATATAGTATCACGTTGATACAATATAGTATCACGTCTATATAATTATCACGTTGATACTATATAGTATCACGTCTATATAATTATCACGTTGATACAATATAGTATCACGTTTATATAATTATCACGTTGATACTATATAGTATCACGTCTATATAATTATCACGTTGATACAATATAGTATCACGTTTATATAATTATCACGTTGATACAATATAGTATCACATCTATATATTATCAGGTTGATACAATATAGTATCACGTCTATAAAATTATCACGTTGATACAATATAGTATCACGTTGATACAATATAGTATCACGTCTATATAATTATCAAGTTGATACAATATAGTATCACGTTGATACAGTATAGTATCACGTCTATATATTATCAGGCGCCTCCATCAGTCAGTGTCTCAACATGCCTCCATCACGGTCTCAACACACCTCCGTCAGTCTCAACACGCCTCTGTCAGTCAGTGTCTCTACACGCCTCCATCACGGTCTCTCAGTAAAATTATCACGTTGATATAATATAGTATCACGGTTCCGTCATCAACAATATACGCCTCCATCACGTCTCTATATAATTATCAAGCCTCCATGTCAGTGTCTCAACACGCCTCCGTCAGTCAGCGTCTCAACACGCCTCCCTCAGTGTCTCAACACGCCTCCGTCAGTCAGCGTCTCAACACGCCTCCGTCAGGTGTTTGCCACAAAACATAACAGAGTAATGATGATGAGACTGATGTTTATTGATTAAATTGGGGCTAATGCTAAAGCTAACAATGTTGAACAGCTTGAATCATGTGCCACATCCAGGAACAGATGAAGAGAAAGAAGAGACTTTCAAAGTAAAGGTCAAATGTGCGAGTGGAAGAGTAAGAACATGTTTCAGTATCTGGACACAGTTTCAAAGTAAAGGCTCATTCTGTACAAATCTGACAAGTTTAAGGACATAACATGCATTTGTCCACATTTCAGTCCATAAATGATGTGTGTCTGTGTGTGTGTGTATGTGTGTGTCTGTCTGTCTGTGTGTGTGTGTGTCTGTGTGTGTCTGTCTGTGTGTGTGTGTGTGTCTGTCTCTGTGTGTGTGTGTGTTTGTCTGTGTGTGTGTGTGTGTGTGTGCGTGTGTGTGTCTGTGTGTGTGTCTGTCTGTCTGTCTGTGTGTGTGTGTGTGTGTGTGTGTGTCAGTTCACAGCAGCGTGGCTGCAGTTCAACTTGCTGAACCCCGGCAGTGTGACGCGTCCCTGTGTGTAGACGTCGTGGTCGGAGCCTCGGTTCATGCGCTTCACCAGGTTCTTCTCGTAGAGCAGAGGATGGTACGCCCCAAGCGTGCAGGCGGAGTCATAGAAACGCTGGTAATAATGACACAGCTCCGTCTTTCTCCGAGACGGCAGGAACTCGTAGACGTGTACGACGTCACACAGCGACATCATCAGCACGGTGCCTGACGGTACACAACGAGATTATATGACAACTGAAGAACAAATAACCCAGGATTAATCCAGGACTAACCCAGGACTAACACAGGATTAACCCAGGACTATCCTAGGACTATCCCAGGATTAACCCAGGACAAACTCAGGATTAACCCAGGATTAACCCAGGACTATCCTCAGCCTATCCCAGGATTAACCCAGGATTATCCTTGGACTATCCCAGGATTAACCCAGGACTAACCCAGGAATCCGGAGGAGGGCGGGTTCTTCTGGATAGGTTCAGCCATGTTGTCCTGGATTCGCTGCCACAGCTGCCACTCAAAGTGAGGATGAAGAATGTAAAATGGCTGCAGGGGATGAAGTCGGCGATATCTTTGGTACTGGATGAAGATTGGATAATCTGTCCTGTTGTACCACTGAAGAAAAGACAAACTGGATTAGTGATCATTGGTCATTTGACTATTTATTTACACATGAAACTAGGGCTGTAATCAACCAAAGAATTTCATGGTCGACTGAAGCCGTGAAATTTCGACTCAAGATCGACTAGTCGACTAGTCGCTTATACATCGCATTTATGACTAGCACTTCATAGTTTGGCTTACTTGAAGCTCTTACTTACTTCTAGCTCTTATTTGTACCCAAATGTTGAAATGCACTTATTGTAAGTTGCTTTGGATACAAGTATGTTTGTAGTCACGCTGTGATATGAAAACTGTTGCTGGCAAACTTTGCATTTGACTTTTTTTATCACCATCTACTTGTAAAATGTGTCAAAAAGTGACGTCTGTGACATGTTAGAGGACAACTGACTGTAGCTCAGCATGAAATAAAACCACTGGACGTTCTATAGTCTTTCTGTCTCCTGTGGGTTGGGCTAATCCAAAATACTGAAAACAAGGGGGGTGTTCTCTGTGGACATGAAACCATGTTTATTCACTCTCTTCAAATGTTCTCTCACTTATTCACATTCACCCGTTTTCACATTAAATTATGTTCAGTTATTCTTCTTCATTCTCGTCTTTTCACATCTATTCACAAGATTCAGTTATTGTGTGCATTAACAAACACTGATTCACACCAAGGATTCACGATGATGATTCACACTGATTATATTGATTCACACTGATTATGATGATAATTAACACTGATTATTCACACTATTGATTCACACTAATTATAATGATATTCAGACTGATTATGCATCATGATTCACACTGATTATATTGAAAATTCACACTGATTATTCACGAAGATTCACACTGATTGTAATGATTTACTGATTAGTCACAATGATTCACATTGATAATTCACACTGATTCACAATGATGATTCACTGATGATTCACATTGATTATTCACACTGATTCACATTCACTCTCAGTCTGTCACTACGTCACCACAAACACCTGAGTGAGGTCAGCGGAGAAGGGGGCGGGGTCCCAGGCCACCAGAGCACCTGAGCTGTACAGAGAGCTGGACAGGAATCGATGATCATCGGACGCCATCACCTGTCACCATGGAAACATTCTGTTATTACATTTGCTCTGTGTGTGTGTGTCATACACTCTGACCTTGTCAGGACCAGTCGTCCTCATGGAGACCAAGACCTGGTCTGAGTGAGACATAACCTAATTTCTGAGGAACTGGTTAGGTTTAGTAAGATTTGAATGTGGTTAGGTTAAGGTTAGTGTTAGTCATGAACTGGTTATGGTTAAGATTAGTGACTCACCTGTGAGTTGATGAGGCGGATGGTGGTTTTTGAGCCGACGTCTTTCTCGTAGCCGTTGGTGGGTGCGGTGTTGAAGCGCAGCACTGCATCATGGGAGTCTGCAGTTTGACAGAAGAACAAAAACCGTGACGTGACACCGTTCCCAGTTTGTGTCAGGAATCTGCCGAGGACAGCACTCACCGATCTCTTTGCCGAGTCCAGAGTGGCGGAGCGATCCTGCTGACGACACCACAGCGCAGCTCCTGTACGGCCCCAGGTCAGAGGTCAGCGGCTTCGATGGCAGCAGGGAGGCCCATGGCAGTGATGAGAAGGGCTGAAGTTCAGAGGTCAAGGTTGCGACCTCTGCCTTGTCCCTCAGCTGGCAGAGAAGCTCGGGGCCGCTGAGCTTCGGCCGACTAGAGACACCACCGGGACCTGAAACCTCGACTCCATATTTGTTCATCGCCTGAGAACAAAAAAAAAACCCATAATCTGGATTATGATCATGTGGTTCAAAGAGTAACTGATGATAAAGTAACTGAGTAACTGATATAAAGTAACTGATGTTAAATAACTGAGTAACTGATGTACCTAATGATAAAGTAACTGAGGTTAAAGTAACTGATATAAAGTAACTGAGGTTAAAGTAACTGATATAAAGTAACTGATGATTAAGTAACTGATATAAAGTAACTGATGATAAAGTAACTGATATAAAGTAACTAATATAAAGTAACTGATAAGATAGTCCTTTATTTGTCCTGCAGTGGTGAAATTGATATTGCCACAGTTAGCTAAAGCTAAAGCTAACAGTGTTAATGAGGTGATCATAGCCACAGAACTGGTTGAAATTGATGGATCATGTGTGTGTGTGTTCTCACTGTGTCTCTTCAAAAGATGTTGGACCTCCTCACTCTGTGTTCACACACTGTTGTTGTGGCTGTTTGATCTCTGACCTCTCTACTGACCTCTCCAGGCTACAAACATGGTTGCGAGTTTATTCATGCAACCAAACCTGCTTCATCTTTCCTTTTCTTGTTTTTTGTAACAATGTTGAGGGACTGAATCCAACGTTCAGTCTATCGATATCGCAGAAGTGTCTATGGCGATATATAATGTTCTGGTTTTATCGCCCAGCCCTGGTGTCAGGTTCTTCTGATGAAACTTTGAAAACCGTTTTATTTTATTCACCTGATAGTTCCTCACCACCTTCCTCAGACGGTTTCCCAGCATGCTACTGGACATCTCGTCATCCCACACCTGTCCCAGTGGCCCGCTAGGCCCAAAGAACTCGGCGTCGCCACCTCTACCGCTCAGCTCGCCCCTGCGACGCCGTCCAAACAGGGTTTCCAGCGCACGGGTGAAGGGGCGTGGCAGCAAATGAGCAAAAAACCTGGAGGGCTCACGCTCTCTGGACTTCCTCCTGGACGGAACCTCCCTGTGGTCAGTGGTAAAGTTTGGAGAGGAGAGGACAGGCATTGGCTGGTAAGGGTCACCTGGGACGACACCTTTCTGAGGGTCGATGAACGCTGGCTTAGCTCCGCTCCTCAGCACCTGTCGGTATCAGACAGACAGGAGTGAGAGGAATCGATGTGCAGAGATGGAAAAGTAAACCAATAAAAGAAGAAACTGACCTTGATGACAGAGTGTGTACGAGGCTGAGCCCGCGTCCTCGCCCGCACCCCGAAGATGGCATCAGTGACGGGAACGCTGTTTTCGGCACAGATGGCATAGAGCAGCGCCATGGAGACGCAGAAGAAGGCCATGCAGAGGGCACCGCGGCGAGCGCGACGCCTCAGGCGCCACAGGAGGCTGACGCGGTCCATCGCTGCTCCAGGAATCTGAGGAGGACACAAATGTTGACGGACACAAAATTCCTCCGTCCACAGTCAATTAAAATGTATTCACAGAACCAAACAGTCCCAGACCCAGACCAAACCGACCCAGACCAAACCAACCCAGACTCACCCGACTCACTCTAATCCCTTTGTTTCTAAAATCTTAGAAAAGGCAGTTGCTAATCAATATGAATATTGATTAATGCACATGTGAATATTTGTGCATTAATGGCCTGTTTTCAGTCAGGTTTTAGATTAAACCATAGCACAGAAACAGCACTAGTTAAAGTTAGTAACGATCTTCTCTTGACTTCAGATGATGGTCTAGTCCAGGGGTGTCAAACATACGGCCCGGAGGCCAGAACCGGCCCGCCAGAGGGTCCAATCTGGCCCACAGGATGAATTTGTTAAAGTTTCACACTAATCTAAACGTAATGTCAAATGCTCCAGATACCCGTGACTAAATGTTTGTGCCTTTATAGATCCAATGTGCTGTGTAAATAGTAAATTTAGGCATGATATTGTTGAAATTGCACTTATATTTCTCAAGAAATTTCATGTTTTGTAAAATTATCCTTCATTAAATGTAAAACAAAGGAGAAAAAACAAAGGAGTTCTTGTTGTGCATAGGTTATTATTCTATTATTTTGCTATTTTTACTGATCCGGCCCCCTTGAGATCAAATTGTGGTGTATGTGGCCCCTGAACAAAAATGAGTTTGACACCCCTGGTCTAGTCTCTTTACTTGTCCTGTTACATTACATTACATTCCTGTTAGATCTTAGTGCTGCATTTGACACAGGGATCACAGGTGCTGCCCTCTGCTGGTTTAAATCATACTTATCTGATGGATTCCAGTTTGTTCATGTTAATGATAAAGCCTTATATATGCTTCCTCTAGGGAACATTATTAGAAAACACAACATACACTTTCATTGTTATGCAAATGACACACAGCTATATTTATCAACGAGGCCCGATGAAATAAATCAAGTTGGTCAACTCCAGGACTGTCTCAGAGACATTAAGTCCTGGATGACCTGTAACTTTCTACTTTTAAACTTTTATACTCGGCCCTAAACACCTCAGAGAAAAACTTTCCTGTGATGTTTGTGACGTTACCTCTGATGTTTGTGATGTTACCTGTGATGTTTCTGATGTTACCTATGCTGTTTCTATGTTTGCATGTTACCTGTGATGTTTGTGATGTTGCCTATGATGTTTGCATGTTACCTGTGATGTTGCCTGTGATGTTTCTGATGTTACCTGTTCTGTTTCTATGTTTGCATGTTACCTGTGAGGTTTGTGATGTTGCCTGTGATGTTTGTGATGTTACCTGTGATGTTTGTGATGTTACCTGTGATGTTTGTGATGTTGCCTGTGAAGTTTGTGATGTTGACTGTTATGTTTGTGATGTTACCTGTGAGGTTTGCATGTTACCTTGTAGCCCATGATTTTTGTTGCCACACACTATGTTGCTGTTGCTTAGAAACAAGCTGCTGTGTTCAGGTTCCCCTCATTGTCGCTGTGAACACAGTGATTCAGCATTAAAATGTGTCTGTAATTTAGCATGAAAAGGAATGAAAGACATTTATTGTGACACTGGACACTGATGTTATGGAGACAGAGGGACAGAAGTCATTCCCTGCTCTTCTTCCTTCTATTCTCTTGGTCCAAAGTATATTAACTTTAGTCATTAATCAGTGGTTTCAGCTGCTGGTCCTCTGCTGCCTCGTGTGGTTACTTTTAAGGATGTCCCGATGCAACTTTCACTTTCCGATAATGCAGCCTTGAGTGTTGGCCGATAGCGATATTGATCCGATACGATATCAGCACGATTTATACATACTTTATTGACTTATTTTGTAGTGCGGAATGTTAGAATAGGCTTGATCAAGTGATATTACTTAAACAGAGAACACTGGTGCTGGTTTATGAAATAATGTTGTTTTAGCTGCTCGCCTCAGGATGAGCTAGCATGGTGCTAACTCACGCTTTCTGTGCGGCTTTGTAGCCTCTGAAATATCAGTAGCACACATACGCTGTTGTTGTGATCACATGGGCTCTACATGCATCCAACACACAGAGCCCACGTGATCACTACGGGCGCTGGATAGAAGAGCTGGAGCAGGATGGACTGTTGTATCGGAGCACTTACATCCGAGATTTTAGAGGCACTCCGATATATCAATATCGGATCGGGACATCCCTAGTTACTTTGTGTCACTGAGCTAAATCTGAAGGATTTCAAACACGGAATCAACAAAATGAGAGACTGGTTCTCGCGACTGTGGACTCTAAACTGACTGTAGGAGTGTAGGAGTGAATGAGTGAATGAGTGAATGGTTGTTTCTGTGTGTCTGACCCTGACAGACCAATGACCTCGCCTTTGGCCTTGTGTCCACTGAGATTGGCCTTGTGTCCACTGAGTGACAACACCAACAGTGTGTGGGATTTAGTGCCATCTAGTGGTTAAGATGCAGATTGCAGCTATTTGATTATCTCATAATATAATGCAACCGTACCTTAGAATTATACATTATACATACATCTGTAATTATAATTACATCATATACGATGATGATGTAATTATTGAACAACAACAAACACAACTGTGAATGAATTATAACTGTTAATTTATTACTATGACAACATCACAGTTCATATTCACACATTATAGATACATGTATGTAGTTTGGATGGACGATGAACGGATGAAAAGATGGATGAATGGATGATGGAGAAATGGATTGATGGACGGATGAATGAATGAACGTATGGATGGATGGACGTATTGTTCGTTGACCTGTGTCTGTTGTTAAGTGAAGCTCCTCCTCCTCCTCGCGCCGCCTTGCTTCTTCTCATCTACGGCACCGAGCAGCTCGTTGTTCCCGCCGTCGCCGCCGCCACCATGTTCCCGGGGTCCGGTGTCGGTGTCCGGCTGCTCGTTCATGTACATGTATGTGCGTGTGTGTGTGTGCAGGAGTCTTCTCTGCGTGAAAAGAGCAAACACCGCACAGGCTGCGGCAGCAGCAGCGTCAAGTCTGTCGGTTACCGGTGGTGTTTTCAAAATAAGAGCCTATGCTTTTACTGACTTGTCTTATTTTGCCACGTGAATTATTCTAAACGTTTAGACTCATATTTGATCTTCTCTTCTTGTTTGAAAAAAATGTCAATCAAAGAAACATTTGTTACAGCAACACTCGTCTGCTTATATTTATACTTTATTCTGAAGTTAGGCAGGCACTTCCGGTTTTGTTCCATCGTGATAGGTTTGATTTGACGTAAATTTCTGCAGCAATTTCTCAGCAGAGAGAGAGAGGGAGGGAGAGAGAGAGAGATTTGATTTTTAAGTCTCCTTTATTTGCTTCAGAGCATGTTATCCTTTACATTTTTGGCTCTGGAGGAGAAAAAAAAACAGAGGAAGAAATTCAACAAACAAAATAATCAACCGAAAACTAAATCATCCAATGTAGGTCTCCGGCTTTCTTGGTTAGCGTGGCTTGTACAGAGCCTTCCACTCAGGCTTGGAGGAGTGTCCACTCTGTCCCTGAGCTTGCTCTGCAGTAGTGCTTTTAAAACTAAGTAATACATTGTCTTTCCCGTCATGTTCCACAAACCATAATCAATAAGATCATTCACTTTCAAATAAAAACCAGAGTCACTTTCAAAAATAGGAGTGATATTCATGTTGGGGAATGAGTCAGTGGGATCAGGCTGAGCTGAGCCGTCACAATAGTACGTTAAAAGAGTCAGTTCAGAGTCAGTCAGCTGCTGTTTCCAGTCTTTCAGCAGGAGACCACTCACACTGACTGACCTGGTCCCCAGACACTGGGCCAGAGCAGCAGCATTGTCCAGGCGAGGTCCACACACCTGAACCACACGGCCCAGGGTCAGGACCCTGGCATTGCGCAGTTTCTGGAGTCAGGATGGTCCTGCGACTCAGTGGAGCCTTGTCCCGTGAGCCACTGGTTCTTTCAGGAGCCAGAAAAGAGAGTCGCAGTCCGTGGCCCCCCTCCTCTTGGGGAGAAAGAGGACACTCTGGGGGACCCAGTGCAGTTGGTCCCCCAGAGCGTCCTCTTGGACAGCAGCCTCTCTAGCGGGTCCAGACACATCAGCCGGTGCCACAGCATGGAGGACACAAGGTTATTAATGATGAGGACTCGACCTTTGAAGGACATCTTGGGTAAAATCCATCTCCACCTCTTAAGACGACCTTCAACCTGTTCAATAAAAAGGTCCCAGTTCTGGGAGGTAGAGGCTGCATCTCCAAGATGGACACCAAGATACTTAAGTCCTCCCCTTCTCCACACTAAGCCCCCTGGTAGAACCAGCTTCTTCTCTAGCCCCTCCCCCACTGCCACAGCTTCACTTTTCTCCCAGTTGATTCTCGCGGAGGAGAGTTTCCCGAAGTCAGCGGCAGTTTGGGTCAGACTATTGATGTCATCCTGAGTCCTCACAGACAGAATGACGTCATCAGCGTATGCTGACAATTTAAAACAGCCCTCACAGCCAGGAAAGGACAGACCAGACAGACGAGACCTCAGCTTCTGGAGAAAATGCTCCAGGGCCAGAGAGTAGAGCATGCCTGACATTGAGCAGCCCTGTCTAACACCTCTCTGAACCTTAAAAGGAGCACTTAATCTGCCATTGACCTTCAGCACACTCTCAATGTCACTGTACAAGACCCTGATCTTAGCTATAAAACCTGAGCTGAAGCCAAAAGCCTGCAGCATCTGCCACAGGTAATGGTGTTCAACTCTGTCAAAAGCTTTTTCTTGATCTAGAGAAATCAGACCAAACTCTGAACCTAATGAACTAGAGAGGTCCAAAATGTCCCAAATTAGAGTAATGTTGTCAGATATCAACCTGCCGGGCACACAGTAGGTCTGGTCCACATGAATGACCTGGTCCATCACCTTCCTGAGTCTCATGGCCAGCACCTTAGAGAGCAGTTTATTGTCGGTACACAGCAGAGACACAGGACGCCAGTTCTTAAGCTCCTGCAGGTCTCCTTTCTTTGGGAGGAGGGTGAGGACAGCCCTCCATCAGCTCAGAGGCAGCCGTCCCTTGCTCAGACTGTCCTGCAGGACACACAGAAGATCCTCCCCCATGACCGTCTGAAAAAAAAACAAAACTATCTGAGTGACTCTTTAAAACCATTATCAGTCAACAGTGTGGTGTGCCAGTACGCACTTCTACATTTCACATTCTTTATAAAAACCACACACTGCACCAGGGAGTGATCAGAGAACCTGACAGGGCTGATCACACTGCTCTTAAAAACTCTCAAACTCAGCAGTCACTTTTAAAAGTTGGCCTGGAACGACCTTGTCTACAGTGAAATTAAAAGGTGTGAATTCTCTGGAGAAGAGAATCCCGACCCCCCCACTGTTACTGTCCCTGTGACTCAAAACCAGCTCCCCATTCCACTCCCTTCTCCGGTCACACTCATTGTCAGAGGTGCTGTGTGTCTCCTGAATAAAAGTGACATTCAGTTGTTTGGTTTGGATCAAGTTAAAAAGTGCAGCTCTCTTTGTGTCCTGACAAGCACCGTTAATGTTTAAAGAGCCCAGTTTGATTTCATACATGATTAAAAAGAGCTGCAAACAAACAAAAACACACCCACCAAACTAAAGATAGAAAAAATAAACACACTCATCCATTGTTTTCCTTCTCTAGCTGGAGTCAAACTTTAGTTAAAAGATATTTCAGCCGAAAGATCTCTGTTTCGATAAAGACAGGTTGACCGAGGTCTCCTTTGTTCTTCATCAGAGACCTCACTGACTGACTGAAGAGACGCAGATCAGGGAAGAACTCTTCAATGTTCACTCCCTTCTCTCCTTTTGTGTCAGCTAAAAACTTTCTGACACGAGAGAAGTAGTAATCACTGTGTGTCTCCCCTGCCTCCTCATCACCCTGTGTGCTCTGTGTGTCCTCCAGTGTGTCTTCCTGTGTGTCTTCCAATGTGTCACCCAGAGTGTCTTCCTGTGTGTTGTCCTCTGACCCCTCAGAGGACACCTGTGAATTCTCTTTTGACATTTTCTTATTTTTCGTGCTGGTTACTTTAGTTTTAGTGTTTTGATTGCACATTTGATCATTTCACCCATTGAATCATCAATAATATCATCATTATGGTCCAGAGCGGCCTCTGCCACTCTGGTCACTGTCTGTCCTCTGACTGCAGAGGACTCAGTCTGGACACTCTGTCCATCAGGGCTTTCCCCTGTCTGTCTGTGTGTGTCTGTGGTGTGTGTGTCTGTGTCTGTGGTGTGTGCGTCTGTGTCTGTGGTGTGTTTGTGTGTGTTGCGCGAGGACCGTCGGCGCTGGCTTTGTGTACATATTACGTCTCTGCTACGTGTCATTCTTCAGACCTCGTGGCGCAACGGTAGCGCGTCTGACTCCAGATCAGAAGGTTGCGTGTTCAAATCACGTCGGGGTCAGAAAGTTCTTTTTATTTTGATTTTCTACTATTATAAAATCAGCACGTGACTTTGTGTCAAGGTGATTATTTACGTTTCATGAACTAAATCAAAGAGTTTTAAAAAATAAAATGAATCAAAGCAATTATTGTAAACGTCACTGAAAATAAATTAATTGTATAGTTTCTCTATAACCTATACATTTAAACTAATTTATTCTTATTCCACATTTGTTTACGGTACGTGGTTGGATTATCAGCGATGAACACATGAACCCTGACCCTGTGGACAAACAAGACATGAGTGCAACTGTACTTTCACCAGCAGGGGGAGCCCTTTCATGATGTATATATTCATAGAATATCTCAGACATTTATAATCTCTAATATTTATAATCTGAAGTAATATTGTAATCTGTAATATTTACAATCTGTAGTAATATCATTATCTGTAATATATAATCTGCAGTAATATTGTAATCTGCAATATTTACAATCTGTAGTAATATAATAATCTGTAATATTCATAATCTGTAGTAATAGTTATAATCTGTAATATATTTAGTAAAAACTGTGATAAACACTGTGATAAAGATGAAACACTCACCTTTTTCACGTCCACTGATGACCAACTCAAAACACCTGAGTCTCGGGGGGGGCGGAGTCAACCTGGAGGAGACAGAACCAGACACACCCACACCAACCAAGCACTAGTTTTGGAACATATCTCATTACAGATCGTCATTGATTTATTCTGTGTAAGTGAAACTTGATACATGAAGATTATGTTGACTCCGCCCACTCATGCTCGCTGTCAATCACAGAAACCAAAGACAACACCTCAGTTTGTGTTCGTACTAAAGATAAAATCAGAATTGTTTCCAATATTGAGCGTCTTAGTTAGAATCAACATGTGAATAAACTTCAGTCTCGTCCACAGTGGACAGAGACATTTCCTCCCTCGGCTGGAGTGAGACAGGAAGTCTCTCTCTCTCTCTCTGATTGTTTCTCTTTTCATCATATTCAGCTATGTGTGTGTATGTGTCCTGTCATAAACTCTGACCTTGTCAGGACCATAGAGGTTTGGTTCTCATAGAGACCAAAACCTGGATCAAACATCAAAGAGAAAAGCAGTGATTTTAGCAGGCGGGGACACAGAACTCATGGTCATGTGACCTGTATTGTCTCCCTTTAAATTAACGTATTAACTAAACTGTGAGGCTGTGATATAACAGTGGGCGGAGCCTGTGGGTGTATGTGCTTGCCAACATGGGGGGGGACGGGCAACCACTGGGCAGTGGGTTGCCGTGGTAATGTGACAGAGTGTTGGAAGGGTGGGCTAATGTTCTCTCTGTAACACATGTAAACAAGGCTGAGTGGTTGTTGCTAGGCAACAGATGCCATGCCAGTGAGCTTCAGAGATTCACACGTTCATATCTGTCCATGAGTAACCAAGATTCACACGTTCATATCTGTCCATGAGTGACCAGGAATCACACGTTCATGTCTGTCCATGAGTGACCAGGATTCACACGTTCTTGTCTGTCCATGGTGACCAGGACTGACCAGGTTCATATCTGTGCTTGAGTGACCAGGAGTCACACGTTCATAACTGTACATGAGTGACCAGGATTCACACGTTCATATCTGTCTATGAGTGACCAAGATTTACACATTCATATCTGTCCCTGAGAGAGTGATGATGATTCACATGTTCATAACTGTCCCTGAGAGAGTGATGAGGATTCACACGTTCATGTCTGTCCATGAGTGACCAGGATTTACACGTTCATATCTGTCCCTGAGAGAGTGATGAGGATTCACACGTTCAAATCTGCCCATGAGTGAGTGATGAGGATTCACACTCATACAGAAACAGGCTACTCTGATTAAAGTGATACATTTATTTCATGTGATTCAGAATTTTCTACAGAAGTAAATTCACTGTTTGTTTCCTTCAGGTAAAGTTTACACACTACATGTGAGAATGAATGACTGAATGAATGAATGAATGAATAAATCAAACATATCCATAAAGAAGTTTTTTTTCTGAACAGAATAAACAAAAAATGGTAACTGCAGTAGTTAACAGTGGTTAACAGTAGTTAACAGTGTGGTTAACCACTGTGAACAAACTCCAGGACAAACTCGTCCTGGTCCTGGTCCTGGTCTACCCTTAAAGACGTGACTTTGTCTCTCATGTCTGTGGCAAGAAGACGAGCAGCAAACAAAGCGTTCAAACATCACAGATAAAAGACCAGAGGTTGTCGTGGGCAACAGGACGTTCAGTTCCCGGGAGTCATGGCAACAGCAGAGTGTGGAGGTGAAGGTGGAGGAGAGAAGGAGGTGGAGGAGAGAAGGACACACAGCAGCTCAGGAAATCCTCTGCTGACCTTCACCATGAGCAGGAAACAGGAAGTCCATCAGTGACTGACAGTCAGAAGCATGGATGTAGCTCCGCCCCTCTGGCTCACTCAGCACATATGCCAATAAAGTTTCTGACTTGGGCATTTATTTGCGGGTTGTGTAGATCATGAGCGTGTGCAGCAGTTATTCACATTTCTCAAGTTTTCACATCGTACGCTTCACTGACAGCGTTCCTGAGATGTCACATGACCGTGCTTTGCTGTGCTCGTGCACAGCCGTGACGTCACGTGACCATGCTTTGCTGTGCTTGTGCACAGCCGTGACGTTACGTGATGTCACTCTGGGAAATGTTTGTATTTTTTGTTGCAGTACCAGAAGTGGCCACCATGACAAAATTGTCTTCAAGGCAGAGAGGACGGAGCTCTATCCAGTTCTTATAATACATCCATGGTCAGAATCTAGACGGCCGTGCTGCGGCCCAGTAAACCACACACCTGCAGCCCCTGAAACCTGCCTGGGAAACCCTGTATCCCTCCTTGTGTTCCACCTCTGAGTCCATGTCCACCATGTTGAGCCCTGAGCTCTCGGCGTGGCATGGTTGCCATGGCGGCAGTGGTTGGCATCATGAGGTTGTTGTGGTTCAGGTCCATGTTGGACAGGAGACGACCCAGAGAGTCCCAGCGCCGGGACGACGGCAGGCGAATCAGCGACGAGTAACCGCGGTCGGGGAAAAGCACGGCCGTGGGCGGAGACTTCCCCGTCTTAGACTCGAACGCACGATTCTGGTTTTCCCTCAGAGGAGGCGGGGCTGCTCGGAGCAGGACAGGCTTCTGATAGGTCCCGCCCTGAGGGTCGGCCAAGATCTCACTGTAGGGTGGAGGAGGATCCGCCATAAGGACCGCCTCCTCGTAGCAGGGCGGCTTCCCGATGACATCAGCGTCTGGAAATGAGAGGAAGACTTCCTGTCACATGACAAAAGTGTGTGATGGTGGGACCTGAGAAAACTACGGTGGCCAGTTGTTCCTTTCTCCAGGAGGGGGCGTGTTCTAACATGATTGACATGTGCATTACCTGGCAGGCTGACCCAGGTTGCCTGTGGCAGCGGATGAGGAAGCTGCAGAGGAAGAGGCGGCGAGACGGTGTGAGGAGGAGCGGGGCGGAGCTGTAGTGGTGGCTGCAGAGGAGGAGGAGGAGCCAGGAGTGGTGGCGGTGAACAGCTGAGCGGCTCCGTGTCCACAGACTGCAGACGGTCGTCGAGACGACGTTTGAGGCGACGTTGCAGGAAACTGCAGAAACAGCAGAGCATGACGACGACGGCCCAACCCAACCAGAAACCAGAGAAACACAACAGGAAGGTGGACGCGCCCTGTGACATCACCATGGCACTGACGGGATTATAATCTGTTCCTCCAACCTACTAAAGACAAACAGCAACAACAATAACGTCACATTACATTCATCAGATTATCAACATTCTGTGATCAGATTAACAGGAAAAGCGATTATGTGACTGGCAACAAGAATCTGGGATTATCTTTGAAAAAGAGGATTCATATTAATACTGAGATATAATCTAAAACTTAATCAGATATAATCCACATACCTGAAGCTTCATCAGATATAATCCACAGACCTGAAGCTTCAGCAGATATAATTCACAAATCTGAAACTTCATCAGATATAATCCACAGACCTGAAGCTTCATCAGATACAATCCACAGACCTTAAGTTTCATCAGATATAATCCACAAATCTGAAACTTCAGAAAATATAACCCAGACTTGAAGCTTCAGCAGATATAATCAACAAACCTGAAGTTTCAGCAAATATAATCCACAGACCTGAAGCTTCCGCAGATATAATCCACACACCTGAAGCTTCATCAAATATAATCCACAAATCTGAAGCTTCAGCAGATATAATCAACAAACCTGAAGCTTCAGCAGATATAATCCACGACCCTTAACCTTCAGCAAATATAATCCACAAATCTGAATCTTCAGCAGATATAATCCACAGACCTGAAGCTTCATCAGATGTAATCCGTAGACCTGAAGCTTCAGCAGATATAATACACTGAAGAGGTTTCCTTCTTGTGTGATGGAAAATAAATCCTCATCACTTCATGAAAAGAGAATTTGGTCCAAAAACAAAACAAACATCACGTCAGTTGATAAGTGAATCCTCGTGACTCTGCTTCATCCAATCAGCTGCTTTCTGGACTGTGGAGGGCGAGGCATCCTCAGCTTCACGCTGCTGAACAAAGACAAAGAGCATCATCAGATTATCAGCCAAAATACAAACATGTCACTAACATACAAACATGTCACTAACATACAAACATGTCACTAACATACAAACATGTCACTAACATACACACATATTACAAATGCACAAACATGTTACTAACATGTCACTTAAATACAAACATGTCACTAACATATAAACATGTCACTTATGCACAAACATGTTACTAACATGTCACTTAAATACAAACATGTTACTAACGCACAATCATGTTACTAACATGTCAGTTACATACAAACATGTCACTAACATACAAACATGTTACTAACGCACAATCATGTTACTAACATGTCAGTTACATACAAACATGTTACTAACGCACAATCATGTTACTAACATGTCAGTTACATACAAACATGTTACTAATGCACAAACATGTCACTAACATACAAACATGTTACTAACATACAAACATGTCACTAACATACAAACATGTTACTAATGCACAAACATAGAAACATGTTACTAACATACTAACATGTCACTTAAATACAAACATGTCACCTGTCAATCATTCAGCCACAGCAGCATCAGCTTTTCTTTCTTGTCATTGTCATCATTGTTTATTGTGATGTAAAATAGGGAAAGAACTCACCTTCATGTGCTGATGACGTCACAGAGCAGAGAATCCGAGTCCACGTTAGGAAACAAGAGGAACGGGAGTGTGTCCACTCACACACACTGAGCCCCGAGAGACGGAGCCACAGAAAGAGAGGGAGGGGGAGGAGCCAGTCTGTCAAGGTGAACGTCTCTCTCTCTCTCCCTGGTTCGTGACTGTCTGATGATGATAATTTACACTGACTCTCTCTCTCTCTGTGTGTGTGTGTGTGTGTGTGTGTGTTAAAGGTATAGTTCTCTGTTTTAAATGTGCTTGTACTGACACAGTCAGAGTTGACTGTGCAGTGAGCGCCCCCTGCTGCTGAAATCAGCATTAAACATGGTGCTGGTGCACTGCTTCCCCGTGTGGTCACTTTGTGTCAGTGCAGCAAAGTTATTATTAAAGTGTCACTCAGGAGATTTGGACTCATGTTGTCACAGGTTTCATCAGTTCATCACAGCTGATATTTATACACATTTTTTTCTAGTCTTGATGACACTGATAGCTGCTTCACCATTCACTCACACATTCATACAGTGATTCTATGCATTGTTTCTATCAAACAGTCAAACACTGTCTTGCCCAAGGACACGTTGGCATGGAGACGACTGGAGCCAGGAATCAAACTCACAACTTTCTTGTTGAAAGACGACTCGATCTACCACTCATCCACCGCCAACTGGTGTGAGGAGACTCCTCTGATTGGACGAAGTCTTTGATCCTTTATCACAGAATGATGATTCACATGTGATGACAGAGCTGCATCAACATATGACTGAGGTGGTTTAGGAAGAGAATGTCTTCCAGGATGGTCCTTGTGTCTCTGGTCCAGGATGGTCCTTGTGACTCTGGTCCAGGATGATCCTTGTGTCTCAGTATCACTTCTCTCAGTTTGAAAAACAACAGGACACATGTTTACATTCAGCAGCAACCTGGCTGAGGAGCTCAACCACTTCTTCACACGCTATGAGGTGAGCGGGAATGAGACTGACCCCACACCACCCCCACGCACAAACACCCCAACACTCTCTGTTAGCACAGAGGAGGTAAGGCAGGTGTTCTGCAGGGTAAATCCCAGGAAAGCAGCTGGCCCGGACAGGATTCCAGGGAGAGTACTGAGAGACTGCGCTTACCAGCTGGCAGACGCTCTTACCCCCATCTTTAACCTCTCCCTTTCCACCTGCACTGTCCCAAAATGCCTGAAATCTGCCACCATAGTCCCGGTCCCCAAGAAAACAGTTATGAGCAGCCTAAATGACTACAGACCTGTGGCGCTCACTTCCACTGTGATGAAGTGTTTTGAAAGACTGTTGCTAAAAAACATCAAAGCCTCTCTCCCCCCCAGCCTTGACCGGCACCAGTTTGCGTACAGGGCTAACAGATCCACCGCAGATGCCATCAACACAGCCCTCCACAACATACTGACACACCTTGAACACCCTGGCACCTACGCAAGACTGCTGTTTCTGGACTTCAGCTCTGCATTCAACTGCATCATCCCCAGCCAGCTGGTGTCCAAGTTACTCAGCCTGGGCATCAACCAGAACATCTGCAGCTGGATCAGAGACTTTCTGACAGACCGCCCTCAGTCAGTGCGGATGGGCCCTCACCACTCATCAGTCCTCACACTCAGCACAGGGGCCCCCCAGGGCTGTGTGCTGAGTCCGCTACTGTACACACTGTACACCTACGACTGTACACCGTCACACAACAACAACATCTTTGTCAAATTTGCTGACGACACTACAGTAGTGGGGCTCATCCACAACAACGATGAGTCTGCTTACAGAGACGACATCCATAAACTCATCACCTGGTGCTCCACAAACAACCTGGCCCTCAACTCCTCCAAAACCAAGGAAATGTTGATTGACTTCCGCAGGAAAAGAACAGACCCTGCCCCTGTCCACATCAGAGGAGATGTAGTGGAGAGGGTCAGTGACTTCAAGTTCCTCGGAACACACATCTCCTGTGACCTCACCTGGTCCACTAACATCTCTGCCCTGGCGAAGAAAGGTCAACAGCGCCTGTACTTTCTAAGAACAATGAGGAAAGCCAATCTGCCTCAGAAACTGCTCCAGACATTTTACACCTGTGCCATACAAAGCATCATCACATACAACATCATAGTGTGGTTCAACAGTTGTACTGCGGCTGACAGAAAAGCCCTGGACAGAGTCAGGAAGTCAGCCCAGAAAATAACACACACACAACTGCCGTCACTTTTTGACATACACCACACCAGATGCCAACAACGAGCACAAAACATAATCAAGGACAGTTTCCACCCAGGCCACTCCTTGTTCTCGCTGCTGCCCTCCGGGAGGCGCTACAGATCATCACGGTCCCACACATCCAGGCTGACCAACAGCTTCTACCCCAGCGCCATCAGGCAACTGAACTCTTGCACATAGTTGTCTGCCCACACTGACTGACACTGAAAACACTGACTGCACTTTAAAAATTGACTGTGCACTTTAGGAAGCTGTGCAATATTGAATTTTACTGTCTTATTGTTGTTGATTGTGTGTATGTCTTTTTGTTTTTAAACCACATGGAGGTTTGCATTTTAAATTTCGTTTGTACCTTGGTATAAATGACAATAAAAGGATTCAATTCAATTCAATTCAATTCATTCAGAGGTATTTCATTTTAATAGCTTCAAATCAGAGGCCACACATTTGTTTGGAGGAAGTCGTGGACAGTACCAGCTGAGTGACCTATGACCTGTGACCTGTGACACTCATCGTCATGGTCACAGTGACACTGATAATAAAAACAAACCCTGAGATAAAAAAGATGATGATGTAGAGAAACGTTTTCTTTCATTAAAGTTTCTTGTTAAATCTGATTAAATTTAATCTGATTAAATGTGAGGTTTAAAGTCACGTGACATGATAATGATAAATAAATCACTGATTTAAAAATAGTTGGATATAAAACATGTTTATGTTAAACCTTGATTAGAATGTAAGCTAACAATGGTCTACAGTAAATGATCCCAGGTCAAAGATGACGACAAAAAAAGTCTCCTGAGCAGGATGAAAGAAGTCTGCTTTCTTTTTTTTAAAGAATAACATGAAAATATAAATTCTGACGATTTTATAAGAAGAATCTTTAAAATACAAATGTGCAAAAGACGTAAACAAGTGTGTGTGTGTGTGTGTGTGTGTGTCACAGCCTGGTAGGCTCCTCGTCACTGTCACTGCAGTTACCACAACATTCCTGCAGGGGGTGTAGAGAGCAGAGTGTCAGTTTGATTCTGTTTCAATACAAAGTTTATGAAAATCTTTAAATAACCCGATATTTTATGTGTGTGTGTGTGTATAGCACATTACATAATAATACATTATATTTAGTGCCGTCAAACGATTAAAACATTTAATCGTCTGTTGTGTTATTTCCGGTCGAGCCAGATCTGGTCTGGTTGTAGTTTTTCTAACGTTACTAGTTGTTGCAACAGCATGTGAAAAAAACTACAAAGTTTGCTGGACCAAAAAGAACGGTAATCACACCATTAAAATGGGTTTGTGTTAACGCCGTTAATAACGAGTTTAACTGACAGCACTAATTACATTATGTTATATTATATTATTATATTATAATATAATATAATATAATATAATATAATATAATATAATATAATATAATATATTATAATACATGATGTGATTAATTCTAATGATTATAATGAGACCTGTCTTCCAAACAGCCACTGCAGGAGTCCCTGTTTGGGAGGAGGAGACGGTTGTCCTCTCCAGTCCAGGTCCACAGGAAGTGTCCCGTCCAAGGAGAAAACGTTGAGTTCAGTAAAACACTCGGTCTCGATCATCTACACAAACATTTGTTATTTTCACAAACAGTAAAAATGTGTTTATGAAATGATCATGTTTGCGTTTCTGACCTCGTTCTGCCAGGGAATGGAGACGCTGCCTGTGGACACTTTACTGTAGAAAGACTCGTCTTTAGGCTCCAACTCCACTCCTTTGACTGACGAGAACTGCTCGATGTCCAGCACGTCTTTACAGTAGATGGCCTGAGGCTGAAAGAAACACAACAACCAACAACAACAACGGCAACAGCAACGACAAAAACAACCTGCAACCACAACGGCAACCACAACCACGGCAACAACAACCACAGCAACAACGGCAAAAAACCACAACCACAATGCAACCACAATGACAACGGCAACCACAACGACAACCACAAAGGCAACCACAATGACAACCGCAACCACAGTGACAACGCAGAGACAATGGCAACCACAACCATAACCACATCGATAACGACAACCACAAAGACAACGGCAACCACAACCACAACGTCAACCACAACCACAGCAGCAACAGCAACCGCAACAGCAACCACAACCACAGCGGCAACAGCAACCAAAACAACAACCACAAGGACAACGGCAATGACAACCACAATGGCAAGGGCAAGCACAACGGCAAGCACAACGGCAAGCACAACCACAACCACAACCACGACAACACGTCAGTGCACTTGTAAGAACACAAAGTTTCACACTCAGATGGTCAAACTTACGTCAGGGATAAAGGGAACCTGCAACATTCCTGCCTCCAGACGTTTGAAGTTAATGGACCTAAAGATGGGATGGGCTTTGACCTCTGAGGCCCCGCCCCCCTGGCAGCCCATCCTCTCTGTGGGGTCTTTGGCGAGCAGCTGAAAAATCAACATTAAATGAATTTTAAATCAACATTAAATGAATTTTAAATCAACGTTAATCAATTTTAAATCAACATAAAGTAACGTTAAATTAAGGAGAAAATCTGAGGATAATGTAAGTTTCTACTCTGAAGAAGAACTTAATTTATTTAAAGCGGCCATAGCATGGTCCTATCTCACTTCCATGTGAGATATGGAGGTGTACTTACAAACATGAAGTCAAAAACGTCCTAGTAGCTACAAACCAGTCGATGTAAATGTCTCATCACTGACGCTCTCGTCAGCCGCGCTGTTTCAGACCAAAATAATTGAGGTGATGATTACATGATACTTAGAGGACACAAGGACAGGAGGAGGACATTATAATTAGAGGACACTGTGGCTCAGGAACATGAGGAATGACCAGAGGGAGACGTTTGGGACAAAGTCAAATGTCCACCCACCATCTTGCAGAGGGACTTGGCGTCCTCGGAGAACTTGCATGAATACTCCTCGTCCACCTCGGTCACCAGCCGCTCCACTTCCTCCCTCTTAATCTTCTTCTTCCTCTGCTGAAACGGAGACTGTCCCTCAATCATCTCGTACAGGAGACATCCCAGTCCCCACCAGTCTGGACTGAGGCTGTAACGCTGGTTCATCACCACCTCTGGAGCTGAGAGACAGAGACCAGGACGGACAAACTTGTGGTTACAGTAAATCAGCTCCGAGCGGTCGTCGGTGAAGGTCAAAGTTCGCGCCTACCCATGTATCCCACTGTCCCCACTCGTCCTTTAATGGTTTGTCCCTCTGGGACATGAACAGCCAGACCAAGATCTGATATTCTGATGTGGCCTAAACACACAAACATTAATTTGATCAATGATTAAACTGTAAAAAATTTTTGGGTTCAAATAAAATAAACCTTTTCATTATCTTTAAAGAGAAAATGTCTTTTATTTTACTTATTATTATATATTTCAATAATTTAGTCAGTAATGAAATGAAGAAGAATTGAAAGTTTTATAGTTTTGTGAGTTGAACATACTGCCCTCTGCTGGTGACAGAAATCAGACTCTGACCTTTTTATTAAAGCTTTTACAAAACTCTACATTTAAAACCGTTAGTGAATGAAAAGTGAACGGTTGACTCACCGAGGTCGTCCAGCAGGATGTTCTCTGGTTTCAGGTCTCTGTGTGAGAGAGGGAGGGACAGCATGAAGAGACAAGCCAAATATTGGCAGGGACAGCGTGTAGGTGTGACCTCTGACCTGTAGATGATCCTCTCTCGGTGCAGGTCCTCTAACCCGCAGCAGATCTCTGCAGAGTAGAAGACGGCTCTGGTCTCGTCAAAACCCGACTCGCCCATGTGGTAGATGTGGAACTTCAGGTCTCCTCCGTTCATCAGGGTCAGAACCAGACAGAGCGCTTCCTTTGTCTCATAGGCGTACGCTAAACTCACCTGGAGACAGACACATCTTCATAACTTTGTCCTAACTTGGTCTTAATGTCTTCATAACATGGTCCTAACATGGTCTTAAGTGGACCTGGACTGTGACAGACGAGTCCTGAATGAAGACTTGATTCTTACGACAAATCTGCTGTTGACTTTCTCCAGAATCACTTTCTCGTTCAGAGCCATCGATTCTCCTTTTCTCTTCTTTATTCTTTTCTTCTCCAACTTCTTACACGCGTACATTTTCCCCGTGGCTCGAACCTGACACGCACACACCTGCAGGGGGCGCAGCACAGGTTACACACACACACACCTGCAGGGGGCGCAGCACAGGTTAAACATGCAGTTTTATATATGTGTATGTATGTATATATATATATATATATATATACATATACATATATACATACATATATGTGTGTATATACTGTATGTGTGTATATATGTATGTATATATATATATATATATATATATATATATATATATATATATATATATATAGGGGATCAAATATGTATTTCCTGTATATATATGTATGTGAATATAATAAACACAGGAAATATAAATGAAGTACACTCACTTCTCCAAATCCTCCTTTTCCTAAAACTCTGTACTGTCTGAACGTGTTTTTAGTCACTGGACGTCTGTGGAAGAGACACAAACACAAGGAAACACTCAATGATACCATTTCTACTAATGATACTAGTTATACTAATGATACTAATTCTACTAATGATACTAGTTAAACTAATGTATCTTTGTTTAAATCAAAGTGGACGTCCACACTGTGCTGAGACACAACTGCAGTTGACTTTATCCTCCACATGAGTCACAGGGAGGTGGAGCCAGATCCTGCTCACATGAGGCGAGGGGCGGAGTCACAGCCTGGACAGGTCACCGATCCATCACAGGTCAAAGACAGACATGTTCACACCTGTGATTAGTTAAACTCAGGTGACCCACGGGCCAATGAGCATCTAGTCTAGTTAAAAGGGGTTGGGTCTACAGAATAAGATGCTTCAGTTGGAGGCGGTTCTAAAGAATAGGATATTTCAGTTGGAGGCGGGTCTAAATAACAAATATCAGTTGGGGGCAAACAACATGAGAAACAGCATGAGAAACAACACAACAAACAACATGAGAAACAACATGACAAACATGAGAAACAACATGAAAAACAACACGAGAAACTAAATGAGAAACATGAGAAACAACATGACAAACAACACGAGAAACAACATAACAAACAACATGACAAACATAACAACATGACAAACAACATGACAAACATAACAAACATAACAACATGACAAACAACATGACAAACAACAAACATGAGAAACAACATGACAAACAAAATGAAAAAACAACAACATGACAAACAAACATGAAAAAACAGAACAAACAAACACAACAACAACAGAGAAACAACAACATGAGAAACAACATGAGAAACAAACATGAGAAACAACATGAGAAACAAACCTGAGAAACAAAATGACAAACAACATTAGAACATGACAAATAAAAAAGAGAAACAACATGACAAACAATACAAGAAACGACGGACAAACATGAGAAACAACATGACTAACAACATGACAAACACGAGAAACAAACATGAGAAACAACATGACAAACATAACAACATGAGAAAAAACAAAACAAACAAACATGAGAAACAACACGAGAAACAACATGAGAAACAAAAATGAGAAACAAACCTGAGAAACAAATTGACAAACACGAGAAACAACAAAACAAGCAACATGAGAAACAAAAATGAGAAACATGTCAAACATGAGAAACAAACATGAGAAACAACACGAGAAACAACAAAACGTGAGAAACATGAGAAACAACATGTCGAGCAACATGTCAACAACATGAGGAACAACACAACAAGCAACATGAGAACAACATGAGAAACAACATGACAAACATGAGAAACACGACAAGCAACATGAGAACAACATGAGAAACAACACGACAAGCAACATGAGAACAACATGAGAAACAACATAAGAAACACAAGCAACATGAGTAATCTACATAACAAGCAACATGAGAAAAAAACAACATGAAACAACGCGACAAGCAACATGAGAACAACGACAAGCAACATGAGAACAACATGACAAACAACATGAGAAACCATAAGCAACATGAGAACAACATGACAAACAAACATGAGAAACAACCGACAAGCAACATGAGAACAACATGACAAACAAACATGAGAAACAACACAAACATGAGAAACATCATGAGAAACAACACGAGAAACGAACATGAAAAACATGAGAAACAAACATGAGAAACAACACGACAAGCAACATGGGAACAACATGACAAACATGAGAAACAACAAACAACGACAAGCAACATGAGAACAACGACAAGCAACAGGTCAACAACATGAGAAACAACACGACAAGCAACATGAGAACAACATGACAAACATGAGAAACAACAACGAAAAACAACATTAGAAACAACGAAAAGCAACATGAGAACAACATGAGAAACAACAACAAACAACACAACAAGCAACATGAGAACAACATGAGAAACAATATGACAAACATGAGAAACAACATGACAAACAAACAACACAAGCAACATGAGAAACAAGGAAACAAACAGAAACAACACAAGCAACATGAAAAACAACATAAGAAACAACACGACAAGCAACATGAGAACAACATAAGAAACAATATGACAAACATGAGAAACAACATGACAAACATGAGAAACAACGCTACAAGCAACATGCATGAGAAACAACATGACAAGCAACATGAGAACAACATGACAAACAACATGAGAAACAACACGACAAGCAACATGAGAATATTAGAAACATCACGACAAGCAACATGAGAACAACATGAGGAACAACATGACAAACAACACGACAAGCAACATGAGGAACAACATACAACACAAGCAACAAACAAGCACAAGCAACATGAGAACAACATGAGAAACAATATGACAAACATGACAAACAACATGACAAACATGAGAAACAACGCGACAAGCAGCATGAGAACAACATGACAAACAACATGAGAAACAACACAAGCAACATGAGAACAACATGAGAAACAATATGACAAACATGAGAAACAACATGACAAACATGAGAAACAACGACAAGCAACATATGAGAACAACATGACAAGCAAATGAGAACAACGTGACAAACAACATGAGAAACAACACGACCAAGCAACATGAGAACATCTTAAAACATCACGACAAGCAACATGAGAACATGAGGAACAACATGACAAACAACATGAGAAACAAACATGACAAACAACACGACAAACATCATGAGAAACAACACAAGAAACGAACATGAGAAACAACATGAGAAACAAACATGAGAAGCAACATGAGAACAGCAAACAACATGACAAACAACATGAGAAACATGAGAAACAACATGACAAGCAACAAGAGAACATGAGAAACAACACGACAAGCAACATGAGAACAACATGAGAAACAACACGACAAGCAACATGAGAAACAATATGACAAACATGAGAAACAACATGACAAACATGAGAAACAACGCGACAAGCAACATGAGAACAACATGACAAGCAACATGACAAACAACATGAGAAACAACACGACAAGCAACATGAGAACATGAGAAACATCACGACAAGCAACATGAGAACAACATGAGGAACAACATGAGAAACAAACATGACAAACAACACGACAAACATCATGAGAAACAACACAAGAAACGAACATGAGAAACAACATGAAACAAACATGAAAAACAAGAGCAACATGAGAACAGCATGAGAAACAACATGAGAAGCAACAGAACAACATGAGAAACAACATGACAAACATGAGAAACAACCGCGAAAAGCAACGAGAACAACATGACAAACAACATGACAAACATGAGAAACAACAGAGAAACAAACGAGAAACAACACCACGAGCAACATGAGAAACATGACAAACAACAGGACAAGCAACATGAGAACAACATACAAGCAACATGAGAAACAACGACAAGCAACATGAGAACAACGAAACAACATGACAAACGCGAAACAACATGACAAACGAACAACAAGCAACATGAGAACAACATGAGAAACAACAGGACAAGCAACATGAGAACAACGAAACAACCGACAAGCAACATGAGAACAACTTGAGAAACAACATGACAAATATGAGAAACAACAAGACAAGCAACATGAGAACAACATGAGAAACAACACAACAAGCAACATGAGAACAACATGAGAAACAACACGACAAGCAACATGACAAACAACACGACAAGCAACATGACAAACAACATGAGAAACAATATGACAAACATGAGAAACAACATGACAAACATGAGACATCATTTTCACCACAGAGTCCAGACCTTAACCCCACTGAGAATCTTTGGGACGTGCTGGAGAAGGCTTTGCTCAGTGGCCCGACTCTCCCATCATCAATACAAGATCTTGGTGAAGAATGAATACAACACTGGACGGAAATAAATCTTGTGACATTGCAGTAGCTTATGTAAACAATGCCACAGTGAATGAGTGAGTAATCAAAGCTAAAGGCACTCTAACCATGTGACCCTTTGTTTTAGGTGGCGACTTTATTTTTGGCCAGGCAGTGTACTGTACTATACTATACTATACTACTGTGGTGTAGTGCAGTGACCACACCCCACTGCACACTTACACATACACATATACATATATATAGACGAATAAGTGAAAGCATGTCTCACATCCTAAATGGTTGCCATGTTTACATATGTAGGCATAACAGAATTGTGGATTTGATATCAGCAGATATCTCATCTGTGTTCAGGTCTTCCATCGTGCTGTAAAGCTCAGTGTTCTCTAATGTTACAGCTAACACCACTGATGATGTTATTGTTGTTCATGAAAAGCACAGACAGAGGTGCTCATTCTGGAGGTAGGCTGTACCTTTGATTACAGCCTTGACGAGGCCTTTCTAACCAAAGTGCTAAAATATCAGCAGCTGAAGCAGACCATCTCTCAGCGAGGCTACAAATGTAAACTTTCAGTCTTTATATTTGGTAGTCTGGGGCATGTGCACAAGTTGGTTGTGAGGGGCCTTCAGATGGCCGGCCTCTCTAAAAGAAGAGCTAAACAGTTAGTGAGGTACTGCTCAGTATCAGCTATTATTGGAGGAGACGATGTTTTCTGTCTGCCTCTATTTGACCTGTAGGTCGTCATATATGTAACTGTGTGTAACTGCACTGGCAGTGTTGTGTTCCTTGTGCAAGAAACACCTATAGTTTTTATTTATGTGGGCATAAATAAATATTTCAAATGTGCGTGTGTGTGTGTGTTACCTCTCCAGCCATTTCCACTGTAAGAACCTGTTGAAGAACATGCTGTCCAGGTAATCTGCGAATGGTGCCACACTGAGGTAATCGTGGATTAATCTGGAAACAACAGATTAAAAAACTGTTACTGTGGCTACACGGCACCACCTGTGGTCAACTGATGCAATTACAAAAACTCACTCAGTTTAGGTTAACAATCTCGTGGCCTCACTCAATGTCATGTGACCTGTGTATGTGACCTGCAGCACACGTGTGTACAAAGTTTCGTCATTTTGTGAAGTCAGTAACTCTCCTTCATTTATTCAAATGTTTAATAATGAATAATAAGTCATGAACCACCAGAAGGAGCTGTTGTTGTTGTAACTTTTTCTAAATATTCGTGCAAAACTGTACGAATACAAATGAACTTTTGTGTTGAGATTTTTGCTTTGTCATTAGTTTGGACGTCTGAAGGTGTCATACCGTTCATAACCTGAAGACGGCGACAGCAGGTGGCCCCGCCCCCTTGTATTTAGTGATGATGTGGAGATGTCATGTGTTTTCTCTTAAATCTCTGTGTGTGGTGAAATGTGTCCTCAGTCACAGTGACTGAGCAGCTCTCTGCTGCCTCGTGAGGCCACTCTGTGTCACTGAGGGTTGGTGTGGGCCCCCCTGTGCTCTTACTTGGTACAGTCCTTGAAGAGGTCTTTGCAGGCGTCCTGCTGCAGCCGCTCCCTGCACTGGACCATCATGGCATCCTCCACCTCTGACACGTGATTGTCCGACTGCAGCACAAACACACAACCACACAGGTAAGGAGGAGTAGGAGGAGCAAGAGGAGCAGGAGGAGGAGGAGCAGCAGCAGGAGAGAGACGTGACCAAGCAGGGACAGACTGAGGAGGACGTTGTTTTCCCACAGCAATGCTCTTTACGGCACAAGGTGCCTGAAAGTGTGTATGGGGTTAGCACAAACCTTTCTGAGCAATAAACGTCGGGTTTATTACGAGTAACATTGGTAGCAGAGGATGGTTCAGAACGGCATGTAGTTACAAAGTTTCGCCGAAGTTTGATGAAGCCAGACCATACGAGAAAAACGAAGTTAATATCTGGACGCAGATTCCCGAGCTCCCGACAAAAAGTGTGTGACAATTGTCTTACCGTTGTGTTGAAGTATTTGTCGATCGCTTCTTGACCGCTCTCCTTCCTCTTCTCGTCAGGTGTCACCTCGAACTCTGCCTGCAGACACACACTTCTTCATTGTCTGTCTGCCTGCCTGTCTGTCCTCATAAACAGGTCATGTGATCACACATCATCATACTGAGTGGAAAAATCAAAGTGCTTCCTGTTCACGATGAAGAGAAAAGACAGCAGAGACTTTCTCTTCATCTTCATCGTCAACAGGAAGTGCTTGTGTGCTCAAAGACAACAGAACGTCTCCAGTCCAACTGATGTTTGTCCCCATAACACAGCTGTCAATAACCTCTGACCTTTTAACCACCTGCAGGTCATGTGACATGGAGATTATACGTCTGTCTGTAGCTCTACACTGACACTGTGTGTGTGTGTGTGTGTGTCTCTCTCACACACACACCCACACCCACACCCACACCCACACACACTCACCACAGCATCCAGGAAGTTGACGCAGCGTCGTAGCTCAGGTCGAGTCTCACAGAAAAGTCTGAACAGTAAACGTCCGATAGGCTGACGCTCACACAGGCTGCTGTAGTCTTTGTCTGCAGGGACATGTGAGGACCTCATCATAATCATCATCACATCATCATCGTCATCACATCGTCATCGCCATCATCATCATCATCACATCGTCATCATCATCAGCATCACCACATCGTCATCATCGTCGTCATCATCATCATCACCACATCATCGTCCACATCGTCATCATCACATCATCATCATCAAATCGTCATCGCGTTCATCATCATCATTACATCGTCATCATCATTAAATCGTCAGCATCATCATCATCATCACCACATCATCACATCGTCATCATCATATCATCGTCGTCATCATCATCATCATCACCACATCATCATCACCATCAACATCATCATCACCTCATCTCATCATGATCACACACACACGACCAGAGGTCTGAGACTGAGGAGGATCAAAAGTCTGAGACTGAGGAGGACCAGAGGTCTGAGACTGAGGAGGACCAGAGGTCTGAGACTGAGGACCAGAAGTCTGAGACTGAAGACCAGAAGTCTGAGACTGAGGAGGACCAGAGGTCTGAGACTGAGGAGGACCAGAGGTCTGAGACTGAGGACCAGAAGTCTGAGACTGAGGAGGACCAGAGGTCTGAGACTGAGGAGAACCAGAGGTCTGAGACTGAGGACCAGAAGTCTGAGACTGAGGAGGACCAGAGATCTGAGACTGAGGACCTTTACAAACAATTTAAATGTACAAACTTAACACAAAGATGTTACCACAATGTCACCACGACGTCACCACGACGTCACCATAGAAACCACAGACTCTGCTCTCTTACCTATGGTCTGTCGCAGTTCTTCACACACACTGATGTGAGGAAACTGAAGCATCTGCTTCCACTTCTTACTTTTCCCTTTTCTGCTTCCACCTCCTCCTACAGAACACACACACCATTCAGTTTAGAGGATTATAATCCAGGTTATATTCCAACAAAAATCACTCACAAAAACACACTGACTCAAGATAGAAACTGAAGTTTGTAAACCACACACACACACCAAACTTCAGAAAGAAAATCAGTGCTTTTAGCTGCTGCTCCTCTGCTGCCTCGTGTGGTCACTTTGTGTCACTGAAGTCAATCTGAATGAAGGATTTTAAAAGCAGTAAAATAAGACATTAGAATTTAGTGATAAAGGCAGCAGTGTGTGCTTTACAAACTTCAGTTTAACAGTGACATAAGGACGTGATCATGTGACGCAGTGACTGCTGGTTCTCAGCAGCAGGGGCTGCAGGGGGCGCTCACAGTCACTGTTTCATCAACGTCAAAAAACATGTTTGAAGTTTAGAAATTGAACGAAAAAAAAGTTTCCTAATGGACCACAGTTTCAAAGTGATGACATCACTGGTTGCCATAACAACGCTGCAGAGACATGCTGTGAATTATTTACTGACAACAGTTGGTGATTCATAAAATTTCATTCAATCCAAACTTTATCAAACATAAACTTCTTTTTATGTTTTTAAAAAAAAAAAAAATCATGAAATCATCTCAGTTTTTGATTTTCCTCCTGTCACTCAAACCTCAGAGGTCAGAGGTCAACGCTTGACCTCTGACATCCAGACTTCTGTCAGGATTTATCTTCATCATCATCATTGTAGAACTTTCTAGCAGGCAAAGCTAGTCAGGAGTGAACTTGCCAGCCTCCTGGGAGGCCTTCCTCACAAGAATCACACCTTTTTGCTTCACAGGTGTTGTTAGATCGACAGGGTCGTACAATCCAGTGATCTGGTTCAGTAGGATGCGACAAGTTAATGGGTTCGGTGCTTTTACATCCACTTCTCCTTCAGTAAGGAGAGTCATTTGGTCAGGCTTTGCCTCGTCCTTCCTCCCACTTTAACCAGAGTTGTGGAGGCCCATCCTGATGTGAAAGGCGTAGTTCGAGGCGTTAAAGTGAGGACGTGCCAAAGTTGTCTGGTTTCCAGTGGACAAAGTGGGAAAGGCAAAGAGAAAGAGAACTGTCCCTCCACAACCATCCTTCACAGAGATGTCAGGAGGCTGGTGGTTCTGTTACCAGTGGAGGAACAGAAATAGATTCCCCACCACATGATGGTGTGTTTTGGAAAAAGGATCAAGACCCCCCCTCCATCATCCTCCACGAGAGGCTGGTGGTGTGTTTCGGAAAAAGGATCAAGACCCCCCCCTCCACCACCCTCTACGAGAGGGTGTAATACGTTCGTACCCAGCGATGTAGCTTTATGTACCCACTTTGAAAGGCAAAATTTGTAGTTGTTGTGGCCTACTTGGATTTAGGAATCAGTAGGCCAAGTGGGAGGTGTAGAACTTTCTAGCAGGCAAAGCTATTTGTCTTTCATTCTATTTATTTGTTCATTGTTGTAATTGGTATCAAAGCACCGTTGCCTTTAAAGAGCCTTTAAGGTGCATTGTCAAAGCATGTTTTGTTATATATTGCCTTCGTATACAGCTTTGTAAATCTATCTATCATCAGAACCTGTACGACTTGTCGGTTTTTACAACCTAACTTCTAACTGTCTAACTGCTAACTGACGTCTGCTTAACTGTGTATGTGGAATAAACTTTCAGAAAGACAGTCGAGTTGTGCCCGCCGTACTTGTTCTGGTCACCCTTTCCAGAAGGGAGCATTGAGCTGGAAAGACCAGCCAACAGAAATCTGGACAATCATCATCATCTCTACAGATTATGATTTATGATGTTGATTAAGATTCGCCTCATCTTCATAATGTACAATCTGTGTGTGTGTGTGTGTGTGTGTGTGTGTGTTTAGAGTCACTTCAGGTGAGACACACACACACACAGCTGCTTCTGCCTCAACATCCTGTTTCGCAAAGAAACTACAGGACGATGCTGCAACAGCAGCTTCCGGACTCGCTCTCTCTGCCAAACCGAACCCCGTTCACAAACCTGTACATTTGACCTGTTTCTTGTCACCCACACACACCGGCGAACATCTAGAACCTTCCAGAGCCGCTCGTTGATTCGGCTTACACCAGGAAGCAGTCAATATTGAACCTGTTAGATTTGCGTCGCCTCCGTCTTCCTCCAGAAGTTTTACAGCCAACTATCACGATCACTTCAAAAGTATTTCACGCATTCATTTCATGAGCGTGAACTCCGGAAAGAACCACACAAGTAAAAGTTGTAAATGTTGTTCGGCAGCTGACACAAGCGTTTAAAGTGATGTTTAAAGAAGCGCAGCATCAACACATGTGATCCGCGGCCAAGAGGAAGTGCACAGGCGGGTCACATCAGGCGCGTCCATCCCTGCTGCTGGGGTTAGAGGAGCCTTCACCCTGCCGTCTCCATCCTTACCTTCCCGCGCCTTTAGCAGCACCGTATTGGCCACGATGTTCTCCAGCTCCATTGCAGCGGCAGCAGCAGCAGCCCGAGCTCCTGGTTCCCCGCGGCGGCTTCAATCTCAGCTTTTCCTCCCTTAACTCCGTCCACCACCTACTCCCGCCGCCGAGCAGAGGGGCACAAATCCAACTCCCTCGTCTGAGCTGTGTATGGTGCTGTCCGGTGACCTCTCACTCTGTCATATCTTTTTCAGACAGCCCTCTCACTCTGTCATATCTTTTTCAGACGGACCTCTCACTCTGTCATATCTTTCAGACGGACCTCTCACTCTGTCATATCTTTCAGACAGACTCCTCACTCTGTCGTATCTTTTTTAGACAGACCTCTCACTCTGTCATATCTTTTTTAGACAGACCTCTCACTTTACCACATATTTACAGACAGACCTCTAACTCTGTCATATCTTTTTTAGATGGACCTCTCACTCCGTCATATCTTTCAGATGGACCTCTCGCTCTGTCATATCTTTCTCAGACAGACCCCTCACTATGTCATACCTTTTTTAGACTTTTTGTCATACCTATTCTCCCGCTCCTATCGAGAGTGTATGAACATATTGCAGTTCAGTGTGGTTCCCTCATTCACTGAGGCAGAGCGGACTGTCGGCTGCCCCCTCCCCTTCCTGAAGCACAGATCCCACCCCACCCACCACCTCTTTGAACTGTTGCCCTCATGCAGGCGCTACAGGCTTCTTTCCCCAAAACATCACCAGATCCAACTCTCATGCGCACTAAAAATGTTGCATATTAACGTCCAGACTGATTATTGATTATTACGATAATCAATACCGTCCCAGCGTCTTTGATTATTATTTATTATTTGTCTATCTTTAAAAAACAAATAAGAATGAAGAGATTTTGTAAAAAAGACAGAAAAGTGGGTGGAGCTTCATCTTTAGTAATTTAATTTAAAAAAAGCATGAGATGATCAGTTTATAAATGTCACATGATTCTCATCTTTACTGTTTATCATTATTACAGTAGTTGTCATCATTATAGTCACATGTTGTGATTAAGTGGAGAAGTGTGCGGCAGTCAGTGTGACATCACATCCTGTGGACAGGGTTGATGCCCAGGATCTCAAAGCCTTTAGCCATTATGGCCGCCGTCGCTTCACAGAGTAACATCCTGCACATGTTTACCTTTATCACCTCACCTGGAAAACAACAAACAAACAGCAAACACGGTCAGACTTTCACAGAAAACACTGCTAACATTGCAGCTAATGCTAACACCGCTAATAGGGCTAACATGGCAGTTAATGCTAACACCGCTAACATGGCCGTTGCTAACAGTGCTAACACATGACCATGGCTGTTTAACAGAAAGTAAAACTCAATTGGTTCAAATTTGTGCTGAATTGAGATATTTCATGTTGTTTAAGTGACGTCATATATTATTGATGGACAGACGTTTGTCCTCATGATCTCCTGGTTCCTGCTCAGTGGAGAACCTTCACGTACCCGTCTGCCTGTCCTTCTCCACGCAGTAGCAGCTGTCATAGAACTCGGTGAAGGTGGTGGCCAGCTCGTACAGGAAGTCGCAGAGCGTGTGCAGCAGCAGATCTTCCAGAATCTTCTGCAGGATTTCTGGGAAACGAAGGATACACTTTCCCAGCTTCCACTCCTTCTCATGGTCCAGAAGAAGCTCGGTGCTCTCTGCCGCCCTCTTCAGCACCGTGTCGTCAAGGTTCGCCAGGCGAGCGATGGACCTGCCACGATACAAGGTCAAGGGTCACGCTCACAGATGTGGAGGAGCAGAAGGAGAGAGGAGGAAGAACAGGAAGGAGATGATGAAGAGGAGGAGGAGTTAGAACAGGAAGGAGATGAAGCACAGTTCTTTAGCAAATGTAATGATCCACTAACTAACTGAGTAACTAACATGTGTTACCTGATGCGTGTGAAGGCGTAGAGTAGATACGCCGCCGTGTTTCCTCGGTCGTCTAACATCTTGTCAAAGGAGAACACGTAGTCGTTGATGCGGTTGTGACAAAGGTCGGCATATTTGATGCAACCGAACGCCACTGACCTCTGAGCTGTGATCAACTCATCATGACTCAGCACCTGGACACACACACACACACGCACGCGCACACACACACACGCACACACACGCACACGGGGTTAAATGTGTTCCAATAATATTAGTATATGTGCATAGGCTGATCCACACATATTTCTGGATTCAAATGCGTGTTTTTAGATCCCCAAATAATAAAATCCCATTTGTAACTTGTATATTGATTTTTACAAATAATATGGCATTTGTAAAACTGAACATTGCACTTGTGGATCGTCAGCACACGCATTCCTCCCTTTCCACAGTGAGGGATTTCTGAGACGTTATATTTGTCTCAGTAATGCCTCCCTTCATCAGCAGGTGGCACTGTTTTACAAGTACAATCTAGCTCAAGTGACAATGCACTCCATGGCATGGATGTATTATGAGAACTGGATAGAGCTCCGCCCCTTTCGGCACGTCCATAAACAGTGAAATCCCCGTGTCAGTATGACGCTACACAGCAGCTCGTGAACTGATATACGTCACATGACCGCGCTTTGCTGAGCTCGCACACAGTGCGTGACAACATGTCTTCTAGGCAGAGGGGGCGGAGCTACTTCCAGTTCTCATAATACATCCATGCCATGGAGTGCATTGTCACTTTAGCTAGACTGTACTCGTAAAACAGTGCCACCTGCTGATGAAAGGAGGCAATACTGAGACATATAGAATAGAATAGAATTCCCTTAATTCCCTTGCGGGAAATTCTTTCGTCACAGCGCTCCAGTGTACAAAGGTAACGAATATTATAGCAGCAATTTTTTTTTTTTTTTTACAAAGTTAAGAACTATAAGAATAAGTGAGAATAAACCTAAAAATAAAATTACAAAGTTAAAAGAATACGAATAAAATAAGAATAAATTTAAATAAATTTACAAACCTGCACCTCCCCCTCCCCCCATATTAACAATATATGCAGAGGAAATATAACCCTATTTATCATACATATGACGTATTTCCACCAGCTCTACTCACCTCGCCACGATATCTCCACTACAAAAAAGTACCTAGTTAACGTGGGCGGAGTCATCACTGCATGGCTGAGTGAAACTGCGTTGACTTGTTTTATACGCCACTTCAATGATTTCCTACATTCACAGCAGGTGGTCATCATGTGACCATCTCTCTGACCTTGTCTCTGTCCTTATCCTTCAGTTTGTCCATGGACCTCTTCAGTCCCTCCTCCAGCAGGTCCATCAGTCTCACTGTGTCTCCTGACCGCGTCTTAAACTTCTTCCTGGACACCAAACAAAGACAGCGTCAGCTCACCGTGATGTCACAGTCACCCCGGCAACCGCAGTGTTTAACACTGCACACACAAATAAGTTAACTGATAAAAATTAGGCCCTGCCCCCTGCATGGAAACTGTGTGTGTGTGTCCTCACTTGTCCTCTCCCAGCACGACTCCAAACCCGGCGTGTTCCACTCGTGTCACCTGAGGATCATACCAGCCAATCATCTGAGCCGCAGCGAACACCAGTTGGAAGTGAGAGGCCTATGGGCGGAGTCAACATACATATACATCACATGACCTAAACAATCAACTGTCTAAACATTTAAACAAAAACGATACAAGACCGTACCATGTGTGGTGATATCACCTGCTTTCATACTCCGCCTCCATCTCACCTGGGGCCCGTTTCAGAAAGCAGGTTTAGTGAAAACTCTGAGTTAGTTATTTGTGTTGTTGTTGTTGTTGTTGTGTAATCTGACCTGTTATTTGTGTTGTTGTTGTGTAATCTGACTTGTTATTTGTGTTGTTATTGTGTTGCTGTGTAATCTGACTGGTTATCCGTGTTGTTGTGTAATCTGACCTGTTATTTGTGTTGTTGTGTGACCTGACCTGTTATTTGTGCTATTGTTGTTGTGTAATCTGACCTGTTATTTGTGTTGTTGTTGTGTAACCTGACCTGTTATTTGTGTTGTTGTTGTGTAACTAGGGGGGTATTCCATCAGCGTAGCAAAGAATTGCCAGATTTAGGTGTAAGCTTGAAGCTTGACTAAGCTCCACTTCCCAATCTAGCTCCAAGTCGTTCCATCAAGTGAAATCAGCTGGCTCCACCTGACGCTTAGTAAAGCCTCAACTTGTGCACGCCCACAGGGAAAATAAAAAGCCCATCTAGTCGAGCGTGAAAACTGTGAAAAATGCCGAAAAGCAAGGGAAAAGAGCGTGCAGAGATGTTCTCCGCAGCGGAGCAAACCCTCCTCATGGAGGTATATGAGGATTACAGCCACATAATCCGAAATCAGGGCAATACCGCTGCAGAATATTGCCGACAGGCTGAATGCGTAAGTGACAAAGAAAATGAAGTATTTCAGCATCATCATGTTATATAAATCCCCCATCAAAGGGACAAAATATATGGAGACAATAATCTACCAATTGATTTCTTGATGGTTTTTGTTTTAAACTAATCAAATTATGTGGACCTATTAATACAACCAAATCCCTAAAATTAAAAGGAAAATCCCCAAAGAACAAAAAGACAGCCCTAATAAGTAACATTCATATGAACATAATTAAAATAGCATTATTGTTTCACTGCAATTTATGTGAAATTCTCCATATTTTATCATTTGGCAGCCCTAGTAGTAATGTTAGAAAGTGATATTCATCACATTTATCAACTGATTGTTATGCAAATCGATGGGATAGCTTTCATTTATTTCCTGCATGGCCAATTGTATAGAATTTATATCATTTTCATTTAAGCCTGTCATTTTTACAATTTTACAATTTATTGTTGTTGTGTTGTTGTGTAATCTGACCTGTTATTTGTGTTGTTGTTGTTGTGTAACCTAACCTGTTATTTGTGCTGCTGTTGTTCTGTAATCTGACCTGTTATTTGTGTTGTTGTTGTTGTGTAACCCGACCTGTTATTTGTGTTGTTGCGTAACCTGACCTGTCCACTGTCAGTGACATAGATGATGACATCAGCCTTCTCCTCATAGATTCGTTGTCTCAAAGCAGCAAGATCTGATGTGTCATAGGTGAAACCACCATCTGACTTGACCACAGTGAGAGGGACAGATTGACCGGGACAGAAGACGATTCTGCGTCCCTCGTCCCACTGCAGCAGACCTGTGTGTGTGTGAGTGTAGAAAGTATACATTGATTAAAGGGGTTGAAGACATTTGTGGGACAATGTTGCCCCCTGGTGGTTAATCCAGGTAACTGTAGAGCATATTAAATGCATGTCATAGAATCAAAGAAAATGTCCCTTGACCTTTGACCTTTTTTTAAACTGACCTCTCTCCTCAAACTCCTTCACCACCTGAGTCATCAGCTCTTGGTAGAAAGACTCTCCTCTCTCCAGGATGTGGATGTTCAGACAGTCGTAGACCTTCTGAAACTCTGCAACACAGAGATTATCGCTTTACATACAGAGATTATCGTTTTACATACAGAGATTATCGTTTTACATACAGATATTATCGTTTTACATACAGATATTATCGTGTTACGTACAGATTTTCGTTTTACGTACAGAGATTATTGTTTTATGTCCAGAGATTTTCGTTTTAGATAGAGAGATTATCGTTTTAGATATGCACCTCTCCTGGAAACATTGCAGATTAGGTTCCACGCTTTGATGAATTCGGGTTCTTTGCTCTGCAGTCGGACGACGCACTGGTACGCTCGTCTCTTAAACTCCGCCTCCTCGTCAAAACGCTTCTTTGACTCCTGATGAAGAACAATTGAACACATCAGTGGATGACAACATGAACACGTCAGTGGATGACGACATGAACACATCTCTGGATGACAACATGAACACGTCAGCGGAACATGTCAGTGGATGACAACATGAACACGTCTCTGTATGACAACATGAACACATCAGTGGATGACAACGTGGACAAGTCTCTGGATGACAACATGAACACGTCTCTGGATGACAACATGAACACGTCTCTGGATGACAACATGAACACGTCAGCGGATGACACATTTATACATGTCAAATACCAGGTTAGTATTGGCTAATATTAGGCTATATGCTCCATGTCAAAGTATAAAGCACATAGAAAAGCCATAAAAGTACAGTTTTCACAGGGAATCAGTTCCTGTTTATTGTAGTTTGTTCTCTATGGTTTATTATGTTGGAAAATAAGCATTATTGTCAAATACATTTTTTAAAAAGACAGTAGATTTGTTATCCTAAATTGATTATTTATATTAGTTAAACATAAATTAATGTGCAATTAATGTCCGGGCCTAATTAGCCTAGTCCACAGTAATCATGACAATGGGAATGACAGAGGTGGGTCTTGATCAAACCCCCTCTGTGTTCCTTTTCATGGGCAAGAGAGTGGACTGTTTTGTATTTTTTTGACATCTAAGCATACGTACTCTGTTTCAGAGTCTGTCTTGTTATTTGTGTATTAATTACTTGTTATATGTTCCCCCATAATTGTAAATGGTGCTGGCCACCTGCTATATGTTTGTGCGTCCAGTCTATGTCAGTTAGTCTGGACTATGTTGCGTGTTAGCACTGTGACTCTCGGAGTATTGGTTAATGAGCGGATTTTGGAATTTTTGCTGACTTTTGACTTTGTGCCTATTTATTTTTGTTCTTTGTTTAATTTCATTGATTTATTTGAATTTTGCCCATGGACACTTAATGCTTGATTTTTTTTCTCCCTCAAGCCTGAATAAACCTTTATGTCCATATTTTCACTCTGCTCCTGATTTTTCCTGGCCAAACCCACACCCACTCGATAGCGTACCCTCAGCTACCATCACAATATATATAGACACACACACACACACACACACATATACATATATATATATATATGTATATATATATATATATACATATACACACACACACATATATATACACACATATATATATATATATATACATATACACACACATATATATGTTTATCAACAGCATTATAAGTAATTAATAAGTATTTGTAACTTGTACAAATTACATTGCAGTTCATAAAAATAATAATAATCAAAAAAGGCCGCAGTATCGCGATACTACCCGGAACCGCGATACTTTGTCTGGTATAGTATCGTGGTTACTCATTTTGGTATCGTGACAACTCACAAACTGACCTTGTAGAACGCCTGCAGGTCACTGATGGGTGGAGACGCCGTAAGGTAGTCGGGGAATTTATCCTGCAGGTGAGCGATCAACATCCCAAACTGCGTCCCCCAGTCCCCGACGTGGTTCAGTCTGCGAACAACAGAGTGAGAGGGTGAGGTGAACACATGAAAGTTCGCAGACATCGCTTTCGACATTTTCTCGTCACGTTCACACAACAGGACGGTCTTCTGGATGTGCGATCTTATGGATTTGCGATCTTCTGTGAACTGACCGGAGAACGTCGTAGCCCAGGAACTCAAACAGTCGACACATGCTGTCTCCAATGATGGTTGAACGCAGGTGACCCACATGCATCTCTTTAGCGATGTTTGGAGACGAGAAGTCCACGACCACCTACACACACACACACACACACACACACACACACACACACACACACACACACACACACACACACACACACACACACACACACACACACACACACACACACACACACACACACACACACACACACACACACACACACACACACACACACACACACACACACTTTTTACTTTCACTGTAACTTTAAACTAAGCCTGCCTTTTTTTGATTAAGGTGCGTCCAAGATTAAACTGACACACCTTCTTCCTGTTGGCCAGTGGGGGGGGCTGCACACCGTTCATCAGCAGGTTACTCAACAGTTTGGACACAAATGTCCTCTTCAGGTGGATGTTGATGAAACCTGAAGAGACAGAGGAGGATGATGATGTCCAGAGGACGAGACAGAGGAGACAAAGAGGATGATGTCATAGCAGAGTACAGAAAATAAATCTGGGTTCAAAGACAAAACCAGGTTTTGGTTCAGGACCTGGTCCTGCGATCTCAGTTTTCTGGATGAGTTCGTTGTCGGGAAGATTGAGGACGATCTTCTCTGCGATTTCTCGCGGATTCACTTTGATTCCTTTGGCCTTCAACATCTGCAGCAGAGAAGACACGTCAAACTGGAGGACAGAGGTGGACAGAGGACAGGAGTGGACAGGGCAGGACAGAGGAGGACAGGTGGACAGACCTGGGCCATGGACATGGCGCTGTTGCACTGATAGTCTCCAAACTTGGCCTGCTGGTTAGGCGTGACGGCGAGCGGAGCGTCGTCCAGTTCAGGACACGAAGCTCGAATGGCTTCAGCAAAAATGAGCTGCAGCTGCTGGTTGATGTTGATCATGGACTTGGTGCTGAGGGACACGTCCTGGAGACTCTGAGACGTCGACAGAGGTCGAAGGTCAACCCACACACTTCAAACGACTATAATAAAAATACTATTACTATAATAAATAATAATATATAACTATAATAATAAAACTATAATAACAAACATAAAACTATAACTATAATAATAATAATAAAACTATAATAACAAAAATAAAACTACAACTATAATATTATTCCATAATAATAAAATTGATAAAATAAAACTATAATAATATTATTACTATAATCATAAAACCATAACTATAATATTACTATAACAAAACTATGATAACAAAATAAAACTATAATATTATTAATTTAATAATTAAACATAATAACAAAATAAAACAATAACTATAATAATATTCTTACTATAATAAAACTAAAACAAAATAAAACTATAACAGTAATAATATTACTATAATAAAACTAAAATAAAACTATAATAATATTACTATAATAACTAAAACTAAAATAAAACGATAACTATAATATTATTACTATAATAATAAAACTAAAATAAAACTATAACAATATTATTACTATAATAATAAAATAAATATACAATTATAATAATATTATTACTATAATAATAAAACTAAAAATAAAATATAACTAATATTATTACTATAATAATAAAACTATAATAACAAAAATAAAACTATAACTATAATAATATTATTACTATAATAATAAAACTAAAATAAAACTATAACTATGATAATATTATAACTATAATAATAAAACTAAAATAAGAAATAAAACTAACTATAACAATATTATAACTAAAATAATAAAACTAAAACAAAAATAAAACTAGTTATATTAAAACTATAATAATAAAACTAAAACAAAAATAAAACTATAACTATAATAATATTATTACTATAATAATACAACTATAATGACAAAATAAAACTACAACTATAACAAAACAATAACAAAATAAAACTATAACTATAATAATATTATTATAAAACTATAACAAAAATAAAACTACAATAATATTATTACTATAATAAAACTATAACTATAATAATATTATTACTATAATAATAAAACTATAATATCAAAAATAAAACTATAACTATAATAATATTATTACTATAATAATAAAACTATAATGACAAAATAAAACTATAACTATAATAATATTACTATAATAACAAAATAAAACTATAACTATAATAATAATATTATTACTATAATAATAAAACTATAATGACAAAATAAAACTATAACTATAATATTATTACTATAATAATAAAACTATAACAAAATAAAACGATAACTAGCATAAAAATACTATTACTATAACAATAAAACTATAATAACAAACATAAAACTATAATATTATTACTATAATTAAACTATATCAAAAATAAAACTATAACTATAATAATATTATTACTATAACAAAATAAAACTATAACTACAATAATATTATTACTATAATAATAAAACTATGACAAAATAAAACTATTACTATAATAAAACTAATAACAAAAATAAAAATATAACAATATTATTACTATAATAATAAAACTAAAACTAAACTATAACTATAATAATATTATTACTATAATAATAAAACTATAATAACTAAATAAAACTATAACTATAATAATAAAACTATAATAACAAAATAAAACTATAACTATAATAATATTATTACTATAATAATAAAACTATAATAACAAAAATAAAACTATAATATTACTATAATAATAAAACTATAATATAAAAATAAAACTATAATAATATTACTATAATAATAAAACTATAACTATAATAATATTATTACTGTAATAATAAAACTATAACTATAATAATAAAACTATAATAACAAAAATAAAACTATAATATTACTATAATAATAAAACTATAATATAAAAATAAAACTATAATAATATTATTACTATAATAATAAAACTATAACTATAATAATATAATTACTGTAATAATAAAACTATAATAACAAAATAAAACTATAACTATAATAATATTATTACTATAATAATAAAACTATAATAACAAAAATAAAACTATAATATTATTACTATAATAATAACAACCCTATTTCATAAGTGTTTATACCTGAATATAATGAACACTTTTTTCTAATCATGACCTGTTGATGTTGAAATCTAAAGTGTCATTACAGTTCATTACATGTCATCACATGTCATTTAGCAGACGCTTTAATCCAAAGCGATTTACAATGGAATTGAGTTCAATCAGCCGGGTGGAGTCAAACTTTTAAAAACTTTGAATTAAACTATAATTAAAATATAATAACTAAACTATAATTAAACTATAATAATGAAACTATAATAACGAAGCTATAATTAAACTATAATAATTAAACTAATAATGAAACTATAATTAAACTATAATAATTAAACTATAATAATTGAACTATAATTAAATAATAATAATTAAACTAATGAAACTATAATGAAACTACAATAATGAAAGTATAATGAAACTATAATAATCAAACTATAATAATTAAACAATAATAATTAAACAATAATAATTAATCTATAATAACACTAATAATTAAACTATAATAACAATAATCATAACAATAATAATAATATAACTACTATTATTATTATTAAAGACATCAGCGCCGCCTGCTGTCACTCACCCTCTTCAGGATGTTGAGGCGATATTTCAGTCGGCTGTTTTCCTCTCGCAGCTCGTCCAGTCGTGGAGACGGACTCGGGTTCTGAGGGGTTTTCAAGTTGTGGATCTCAGCAGAGAGACTCTGGATCTCCTGCTCCTATAAACAAACACATGGCTTTGATTCCTGATACACACCAGAACCCTGCAGACCAGAACCCTGTGGGACCAGTACCCTGTGGGACCAGTACCCTGTGGGACCAGTACCCTGTGGGACCAGTTCCGTTTTACAGAACCCTGTGGACCAGAACCCTGTGGTGTGTTTTATTTACATTTTTGATGATTTTACATTTAAGATTTCGCAGAACTTCCAGAAGAGAACTAAGCTCCATAGAAGAAGTCTTGGAAAGAACAGTGATCAAGGGTGAGAGTGCAGAGGTGGATCCAGGTCAAGGGGAGGGGCTAAGGTGCAGGGAAGGGCTAAGGTAAGTGCAAGGACAGAAGATGCTCTTGGAAGAGCTGGGTTTATAGAGTTGTTCCGATTCCGATATCGGAAATGCCTCCGATACTGCCGAAAATGTGGATCGGTATCGGCGAGTACTGGAGTCCATGCACCGATCTGATACCACGTAATTTAATAGAGCTCCGTTAGCTCTGACGCGGTTCTTCTTCGCCGCTCTTGAAACAGTTGCGCTGTGCTGTTTTAGTGGTGTGAAGAAGAACTGAAAGAAGCAAAAGCTTATTTAGTCCCGCCTCATTACCCACAGAATACATATTTTCATCATACAATAAATCAATTTTCTTTTTCTTATGACATTTTGACAAAAACATGTTTCAGCATCAGGTAGCACTCAGAGATGCAGTCTAGCTCTAGACAGTCAATCAGACTCCATGTATGTCAGCTGTTGTTTGGTTATATTTGCTTCCACTGCCGTATCCACACGATGTCTACAGATTTCTGTCTCTGACCTTTGTCATGCTTTCCTCCTGGGTCATTTTGTATCGATTAATGGTCATCTCTACATACTTCTACTACATCTCCTCATCCAGATTATTCCACTGTCTGACACCCGTGACTAATACGGTAAAGGATTTGATGATAATCATATAACAGTCATGCAGGCGTAGTGTGATATTTTTTACCCACAGCACAAGTATCGGAATCGTATCGGGAGGGAAAAAATGGTATCGGAACATCTCTAGTTTACAAGAGCCTCTTGAAGACAGACAGGGACGTCCCATGTTCTGTTAGCACTTAGTGTGGAAGCACACCTGAGAAGAGTCTGGATGGTCTTGGACGAGGTGTTGGCACAGTCAGACCATAATCCTTCTGAAACTAAATGAAACCAAAAGTTCTTCTCTTATCATCAGATCCTGTGACTTGAGCTTAGACTCTGTCCTTCACCTGCCATCAACAACAACAATAATAATTATATTTTATCTCACGTTAAGACCAAAGAAATAAGATTCATTTGGAAATATTTAACGAAAAATAACGATTTTATTTACAGGTTTAATTATTCAAAAATAATAAATAATGTCTAACAAAACCACTGGGGGGCAGCAACCATGACAAAACAGTGTTAAACTTGAGATAATAGGAAGACTTTCATTTAATAATAAGTCATAAGTAAGATCCTGGCAACAAACTACATTAAGGGAAATGTGCTTAAACGAGATTCCGATCAATCAAGACCTAATTTAATATTTATTACGCAATATCTCAACTATCAGTGGCGGCACATAAATGGTAAATACAAAAATAAATACAAAACAGAGATTTTTGTTAAATCGGCATCAACAACAGACCGTAAAGCTGATTTACGGCCACCCAACGCTTGACGTCCTTGCACACAAGTGAAACCAAAAAGAAAAAGAACGCTAATATACTACAAAGGTACGCTCAATTAGTGTAAAACACGATGGCCGAATTCAACAGAAGATAAAATGCTCTCTAAAATCAAGATTGACTTTAGAGAATTTGGTCGAGTCGTCTTCTCTAGCAATTAAGCGAAACATCTTAAATTAACAATGAGTTAAATGAGGTTTGGCTCAGAGGAGGAACGTGAATGATAGCGGTATTAGCCTGGAAGCTCACTGAGCGCGGCTCCCCCACACTGACGCGGCCGCTCACCTGCTGCTGGAGCCGGGCTGTGTAGTCCGTCACTGGGTCTCCCATGGTTCAGACTGCGGTGACGAAGACGACCAAACTCGTGGCTGATGAAACTAAACTGAGACACAAGGAAGAAGTTCACAACTTTCTGACGTCATATCCGGCGACTCTTCTTCGTCGGTGGCAGTGGCTAAGAGAACATTATCCACAGCGCCGCCTCGAGTGTGACGGCGTGTAGATCACGTGAACCGCAAATAAGTCTCACAAAAAAACAACAGAAAATAGAAGAGAAGAAATTTTGTTTTTATTTGTTGTGAAAACTACAAAAGACTTATTTCATTATTTCGTGCTGGTGAAATATTTACAAGAATAAAATTCACAGCTTCTCGGGATTGAAAAGAAAAACAGAATAAAAGCAAAACCCAAATCACACGAGTGCAATAAATACAAGCTGTTTGTGTGTTTGCCTGCACACAAACACACATTGATCACAATAAAAAATCATCACAACGGAAAACGAAATCATCAACGACAGCAGATTTTTCTCTCAACGATTCCTTCATCCACGTTTTTACAAACTCATTCAACATTCTTTCAATCCCAGCGCTCGTTCCATCGCAATAAATGTTCCGTGGATTTAGAGGACGCTAGTTCCAATGGCGACAGACGTTCCGTGGATTTAGACGACACTCGTTCCATCGCGATAAATGTTCCGTGGATTTAGACAGCGGTCGTTCAATCGCGATAAACGTTCTGTGGATTTAGACGACGCTCGTTCCAGTGCTACAAACCTTCTGTGGATTTAAATGATGATGTTTGTTAAATCGCGACAAACGTTCAGTGGATTTGAATGACGACGTTAGTTCCAGCACGACAAACGTTCCATGGATTAAAATGACAACGTTCACATGAAAACAAAGAAATGAAGAAAATGAAGAAAGAACTCTGACAGAAAACGAAAAGAGCCACAAAAAAATATAAAAATATTTAATTTCAGACTTTTTTAAAAATAGAATTTATTTTCTGTGGCTCTAAAGTGTCAAAGAATCGCCTGGAGGGGGCGCTCTGACTCTGACCTGTTTCTTTTTCTCTGAATTTGACGTGGAGTCGTGAAACTATGAACACAATGAAAGAAAAGTGATCACGAAGTTTAGCTTAAAAAAAATGCTAAAACTAAAATCTTGCTCGGTAGAATTCGTACCTTTGTTAACACCTAAAAATATAAATTCACTCTTTTTTGTTTCCAGAAATGCGATTTTCTTTGCTGACTATTGTTATTTATGTTTGCAACGGTTTGTGCCAACACTTTTTTGTGCAGCTCAAAAAAGATCGGAACTGTCAAACGGAAAACATACAAACTCTGTCATTAAGACCTGGCCCCGCCCCCTAATGTTGTTTCTATTTTATGTTTTTTGCCTAAACTTCGAGTCTTGAAGGAAAAATATTTAACTTTTAATTCAAAGCTAATTTTAAGAAAAATTGTACGATTAAAGAAGTGTGTTAACTTATTTGTTTGCGTGTTTGTTTACATGTACGCTGTAAACATTTGTAGACATCTAAAGTTAAAACTGTGATGTCGCTCGTTTACTAAATAAAAACAACCTTCATCCGTACAACAAGAGCAGGCTTTGATTGGCTGCAGTGGGCGTGGTCAGTATGGTGTGGGCGGGGCCAGAGGGTGGTGAAGGAGGTGCTTTGAAATGCTTCTCTACATGTCGTCGGGTGGCAGATCAGGGATGCTGCTCTTTACTCGTGTGAAAAACGCCATCTTCTCTCTGTGAAACAACAGCAAATCATCACATTAATCACACGTTCATCACATTTAAATCACGCGTGCATCGCGTTAATTATATTTAAATCACATGTTCATCACATTTAAATCACACGTTCAACACTTTAATCATACATTCATCACCTTAATCACACATTCATCACGTTAATCACATTTAAATCACATGTTCATCACGTTCATCACATTTAAATCACATGTTCATCACGTTAATCACATTTAAATCACATGTTCAACACTTTAATCACATTAATCAAATTAATTCATGGACTGAATGAGGACGGGAGCTCGTCTTCGTCCATGTCTTTGTCTTTGGTGTCTCCACGTCTGTCCTGCGTGGGCCTGGTATATGGCAAGGACCCGTGAACCCTGTAAACCCCACACATGAATGACTCCTCCCACCTGAATGTCTGGACCTCAGGGACCTCTGTGCGGCTCTGGACTCTGATCTTGTGGACGTCTTTGGCTGCCGCCCTCATCATCTTCTCCACACGCTTCTCCTGCAGCTGCTCCTCACGAGTCTGAGCAAGAGAAAAGCGTTAGTCTGTGGACACTCTGTGACGCTGTGAGACGCTGTGACACGCTGTGAGACTCACCTGTTTGTCGGCCTGTTTGAGGAGGAGACAGAAGCGTTGGTCCTCTTGGATCCAGGAGGGCAGTTCTCGCTGACCCTGCTGTCGCGCCTCCTCCAGCTGAACCTTCAGCTCCCGAAGAACCCGCAGCTCCTGCGTCAGCCGGGCCTGCCGCGTCCGCGACACCTGCAGGTCCAACTCCAGGTCCAGAGACGTCCGCAGCAGACCGTCCAGACCTTTGACCTGCACCGGAGGCTGAACACACACGCGCGCACAGGCTCAGATGCTGACTCGTGGACTCAGATTTGAGGGCAGTTTGATTTCCTCACCTTTTTCACGCGCACGCTGCGTCGCTCTGAAGCATTTCGGACAAATGGAGACTTCTTGGAGAGCGTGGAGCTGTCGCTGTCACTGCGATTGATCTGAAAACACAGAGACAAACGTTAGCTTGTCGCGCTCTCTGATGCTGATGTCCAGGTGCTGGTCGCCATGGTTACCCTGCAGATGTACTGGCTCTGAGGTCCAGGGGAGAAGGTCTTGGAGCGGATGATGGTGTTTCCTCTCATGAACGGGTTCTGACGCTCCTTGGGTCGAACCACAGAACCATGGTGTGACGACGACAAACCGGCCACACTGGTCTGTTTGTTCACCTGAAACCCAGAGGGGAGGGGCTTAACGTGTGAAGAAAGACTAGAGGGAAGGAGCTTAATGTTTAATTGATTAATGAAACAAACACCTTCTCTGTGACTGATGATGTCACTGTAGTCACAGGTTCAGGCTCCTCCTCTTCTTCAGCTCCCCATTGGCTGCTGTCGGGATAAAACCCTGGCTCGACAGCGCCCTCTGCCTCCACACTGTGTCCTTCTTCATCATCAAACATGTCAGCTGACCTGAAGATGTTTTCATTTGTGTAAACAATGGAACGCACTTAAACAAAGTCAACAAACCAAACAAACAAACACACACTCACCACTCATCAGCGTCGGCTCCTCCCACTGTGTCACCAGTCTACAAACAACAACAATAAACAACTGTATTTACATGTGCAGCAAACACCTGTGAACATGTGAAAGGAAGGGGACGTGGCTTATTCTGTGTCGTCATGTGTTTCTTTTCTATTTGAGGAAACAATTTGCAGTCGCAGTAAAAATGTTAAGATTGTAACAGTATTGTATTTTTGAATGTTTTATTTTATTTCAGTGACCTCTGATCTCTGACCTTTGGCATGTGGCTTAAACTTACTGTTTGTTCTTTAAAGGGTTTGCTGTACTGTTCTGGGGGAAACCCCGATGACATCACAGAAAAAATATCCAGATATATGTGGAGCATCCTGATCACATGACATGATGTCACTGACAAAGCGAATGTGTGAATAGCGTGTGAATAACGCGTGAATAATGTGTGAATAACGCATGAATAACGCATGAATAACGCGTGAATAACGTGTGAAGGCTTCAGTACCACATGGACGTCGTCGACCGTTCGTGGCTCGTCGTCTTTGTTGCTGATGTCACTCATGTAAACACGATTCAGCAGATTGTACAAGCGTGTGCGTCTGTCCTCTGAACAGCTGACGTCAGCCAGACTGACCTGTGCCCCCGCCTGGAAGAAAGGTTCGTCAGTGCTGCCCCCTGGTGTTTGTCTGTCAAACAACAAACTCAATGCACAGAAACAGGAAACAAATGTCAGCTCCACCCACCAAACACTGCTCGTGACCCGACATGCTCATGTGACAGACGTCCACCCTCAGCGTCTTCTGCCGCAGTGCACCCTGGGAAATCTGCACGCCAAACACCTCGTTCACCTGCACAGCATCCTGAGGGGAGGAGCCACACGTTCTGAAAAGGCAGCGACTGGTTTCTACACACGGCAACACGGCAACACGCACATGTCTGTGGAGGACACACACACACACATGTTCACATCAGACAGGTCTGAATTCTTTAGCTTTAAATTCCATGTCAGAGGTCAGTGAGCGGTCGTACATGTGGTGGTCAGCTGGCAGACAGAGGGCACTGCAGTTCAAAAGCTGCATGACGTAGATGGTGAAGCGCTGGTCTCTCAACTCATAGCGGAATCCGAGCTGAACCTGTGAGCAAACAGGTGCTAACCTGTTAGCATACGAGCTCAGGAGGAGGTCAGCGGGGAGGAGGGGCCTAGAGGAGACGCATCATCATCATCATCATCATCATCATCACCATCATTATCATCATCATCATCACAAGACAGAGGGCATATTCATCATCATCACAATCATCACCATATTCATCATCATCATCATCATCATCATCATCATCATCATCATCCACAAGACAGAGGGCATCTTCTTCTTCATCATCATCATCATCACCATATTCATCATCACAATCATCTTCATCATCATCATCATCATCACCATCACAATCATCATCTTCATCATACCTGCTTTCTGAAGGCTCGTACACGCCACTGTCACCTGCCACAGACTCATCAGACACCGCAGAAGACACACCCATCTTCTTTGTCCCCGCCCCTTGCAGCTGTGGGGTGGAGTCTGAGAACAGAAAAAAAAAACATAAAAAGTCAGGGAACAATAACAGAGATTTTAAGTCCTAAACCTTAGCAGTTGGAACTTTTGCTCTGACGGTAACCCGGACTCATTTTAATGACGTACAACAACAAAATCTACCCTGGTGACGAGGTTGGGATAACAAGTCAAAGCTTAGTGAATGTGGGAGGAGACAGAATGAAAGCCCAGAAAGAGACGCTCAGTATTATAGCAGCTCAGCCTCAAACTTCCGCTACTGAGGTTTCTGACTCCGGATGACCTGGTTGACGCGCTTTGCCTTGGAGATCGCTCTTTTGTACTCTGATTGAATGTCCACGCTGTTCGTTTCGTTGCAATATATTGGTTTATTGCTGTGCGTTTTCTTTGCATAATGAAATTCCTTCAAACAATCCACAACCATTCACGAGTAGCGCCTCCGCGGTACAGCGGTCGAAAACCGTTTGCCCTTCCGGTTCACAAACCTGACAAGGACAGTGATATTGCCACCTATATACACACCTGAGCTCCCCCTCTGAGAGCACAGCGACCCCACACACACATTGAGTGAATTACACCAAACCCTCATACCACAATCAAACACATTCGGCTTCTATACTCAGAGTTATGTTGATTTCAACAGGAAACTTTATGAAGTGGATACACGTTATTTTTAATGCTGAAGCAAAAATGTTATTTGCACAGCAAATGATTACGTTGGTTCTAATATTTCTGTTTCTTTCAATAAATGTCTTGTATGACATCAGAAAGAGAGACTTTTATTTTGTTATTTTTGACACACTGAAATGACAGCTTCCTTTTACCTTTGACCTCACAGCGCAGCGTCACGCTGACGTCCTGCTTCTCGTCCAGTTTTTCTGGACCTTCATGACCTTCTGGCTGATGCTCTTCAGAGTCCAGGCCCAGCTCCAGGTCAGCTAGGCGGCCGTGCAGTTCCAAGTCCAGACCTAATCCACCACCAGACCCCGTCTCACCAGACAGGAAGTTAGTGTCCGTGACGAGTGGCGAGCAGGGCGGAGACAGGGAGGAGAGCGAGGAGCGCGGTGATAAGGAGCTCATGGAGTGAGGAGTTTCTGACAGTCTGAGGTTCTGGATCCTGGACGAGCCCAGTTCTACTGCTCCTCCAGCGCTCTCTCCACCAGAACCTGCCAAGTCTCCTCCCATTTTATTCACGGGTCGCCCGGCGTCTTGCCCCCCGCCACCTGTCACCACCTCGTGCTCGTGGATGGTGGTGATGGAGCTGGAGGGGCGGAACCCTCCGGACACGCCTTCCTGCAGGAGAAGGTCCAGTTTGTTCTGGAAGTCTGGGTCAGAGAGCTCGGGCTGCTCCAGGTAGATGTCGGTGAAGCTGAGCGAGGAGGTGGAGCCAAGACTGGAGGTGGTGGCGAGAGAACCGCGACTGGACGTGAGAGAACCACGACTGCTGCCGGACGAACACGACAGAGTACTGGTCGAGAGACTGCAGAGAGACAGAGGTCAAAGGTCAGAGCACAGTAATGCTGAGTCATGGCGTGCAGATGTACACACCTCTTCAGTTGTGTGTGTAGTGTTGTGTTGTACACACCTCTTCAGTTGTGTGTGTAGTGTTGTGTAGTACACACCTCTTCAGTTGTGTGTGTAGTGTTGTGTAGTACATACCTCTTCAGTTGTGTGTGTAGTGTTGTGTAGTGTAGTACAAACCTCTTCAGTTGTGTGTGTTGTATAGTGCAGTACACACCTCTTCAGTTGTGTCAGTTTGTGTGTGTAGTGTTGTGCTTGTGTGTGTGTTGTGTTGTGCACACCTCTTCAGTTGTGTGTGTGTGTAGTACACACCTCTTCAGTGTGTGTAGTGCTCTTCAGTGTAGTGTGTGTAGTGTTGTGTTGTGTACATACCTCTTCAGTTGTGTGTGTAGTGTGTGTAGTGTAGTACACACCTCTTCAGTTGTGTGTGTAGTGTTGTGTAGTGTAGTACACATCTCTTCAGTTGTGTGTGTAGTGTTGTGTAGTGTAGTACACACCTCTTCAGTTGTGTGTGTTGTGTAGTGCAGTACACACCTCTTCAGTAATGCTGAGTCATGGCGTGCAGATGTACACACCTCTTCAGTTGTGTGTGTAGTGTTGTGTTGTACACATCTCTTCAGTTGTGTGTGTTGTGTTGTGTAGCACACACCTCTTCAGTTGTGTGTGTAGTGTTGTGTTGTGTAGTACATACCTCTTCAGTTGTGTGTGTAGTGTTGTGTAGTACACACCTCTTCTGTCAGGTGTGTGTTGTGTAGTGCAGCTTCAGTGTGTGTAGTGTTGTGTAGACACCTCTTCAGTTGTGTGTGTAGTGTAGTATAGTACACACCTCTTCAGTTGTGTGTGTAGTGTTGTGTAGTATAGTACACACCTCTTCAGTTGTGTGTGTAGTGTTGTGTTGTGTAGTACACAGCTCTTCAGTTGTGTGTGTATTGTTGTGTAGTGTAGTACACACCTCTTCAGTTGTGTGTGTAGTGTTGTTGCTAGGCGAACCATCTCCTCCAGTTCTCTCACCAGTTTGTTGCGTCTGCAGTGGAGCCGCAGCCTAAAATCATTCAATAACAAAAAATGTATTGATTTTCTGTGACAGACAGAAACGTCGTCATCACTCATTCATCAAACACTTTGGTGAGATGTTTAACATCAAATTCGACCCTACGGCAGCCTGAAGGGACAAACCAGCCAGAGCCAGGGTTTAAAGTGGACCACAAACAAAGATAACAAGAGGAAAAAGCAAATGTTTACATCCTTTGTGGTCTGTGAAGGCCACTATAGTTTCCTGAGCAAAGGAGGAAATACAGTCTGACCACTAGATAACACTCTAGTGTACTCCTGTGTACTTGTACTTGTGAAAACGTCATCAGTATCAGTCCAATTCTCAAGTCCATGAACAGCGAGGATGGTTCTCCCGGAAGTGTTCTTGCTCCGCCCATTTTTACCCAGCATGCATCGGGTGGTGACTTGAGCGTACTTGGGAAAGCCATGTATCCCAGAATGCATTTCAGTGGAACATAGCAGCAGATAATAGAAACATAAATCTGAAATAAATAATTTTCTGTGTCCTGAACAAAGTTTTCAAATGATTTGAGGCGATAAATCATCATCAAACGAACATGTGGTTTGTGTAGATCTTTACCCACCACGGACTGGCATTTGTAATATCTTGCTGACCACTCTAAGGTTCCTAACGATGTCAAGCAAGGAAAGTGGCTCGGTTCCGCCCAAAAATCAAAGTAAATCTCAAAGCACGGCGTCCGCCCCAGACCCGTCGTCATCAAACTGCACAACTCCGGGGAGAAACACCGGATCATTGTTGCACTGAGAGATAGACGACTGCTGACATATGAGGGATAGAAGCTGTACATTCCACAGGATTTCTCAGCTGCCGTGAAGGAGAAGCGGCGCAGCTTCAACAAGGTGTGTGAACGTCTGATCGGGCTGAACATCCGCCTCTCCATGCGGTTCCCCGCTATCGTAACCTTCACGTACAACGGAAAGAAACCTGCTTTCCAGTCCCCCCGAGCGGCGCAGGCATTTGTGGATGGTCACTCTGTAATTAGTGCCTGCAGCCGCAAGGCATACTGCGCTGCAAGCATCTCTTGTAATCCTACGCGTTTATTTTCCCCGCTTATTATTACGCTTCCTCACGTTTTTTGCCGCGCTACTCCTCCCGCAGCTTTGAGAAAACCCCAACACAAGTTATATCAAAACGTGCGGCCTGATCGGGACTGGTGTGCTATGACTTTTATAAGCGTTTTAAGTAACCCTGGCGACAAAAATCGCAAAAAACTGCAAAATAACTTCTCTCTCTCCTTTAAAACTTGGTGTTTTCATCTTGATGTACTGTATCTTTTAAAGGTTCAATCCTTTAATCCTTTACCAGCAAAATTCCTGCACCCGACGACACATGCCGCCAGAACTGCAGGCACACTCGAAATTTCGGCACGGAATTGCCACTCTAGTTTTAGTTTGAGCTGCTATATTAAAGTCTAAGTTCAGCTGTGCATATTAAGCTTGAAAAAAAAAAATGTTTAGCTAATATAACCATTCTGCACATACATGGTAAGTCAGGGCTGTGGTGGCTGTGATAACTCAAAAGGTTAAAAGTTGAATTAAGTTTTTGTCTGGTAAAAAGGGGATGACTGTAATTTGGAGCTGAGACTACAGCATCATAGCCCCTGAGAAGCTTTAATTATTATGTTAGGGCTCTAGGGGTTGTGAATCTATCTGGGTCGAGGGGCGGGAGTTTCTTGAAGAGACTGAGGTTGTTGCTCTTCTTCGGTGTTACCTGCGCTTTCAGCGTCATACAACCACTTGTAACTGTTACACAAACCTGGTTATTAGGGCTGTGGTTAATGCCCATCGTTTAGAGGCAGATTGTTTGTTCATAGTGCTCTGAAATGTAAGACTACCTCCTCACCACCATTACATCCTGCTCAATATACATGTATTTTTTCATTGCTCAGGATCCCAAACCTTATTTGGCCTGTGCATTATTGGCGTATCTTATTTTCATTTAACAACCATGAGTGACATCAAGATTATTTCTTTAAATGTCAAAGGGGTTGGCCATGTTGTAAAACGGCAGAAGATTATTTCTTTATTAAAAGAGAGAGAATGCACAAATCGCCCTTCTACAAGAAACACATTTGACAGATTTGGAACACATTAAATTAAGGAGAAGCTGGATAGGTCAGGTGTTCTATTCATCCTTCAATTCACGTAGTAGAGGAGTAGCCATTCTCATTCACAAGAAATTGCTGTTTACTCCGGACGAGGTTATTAAGGATGATGAGGGACGATTTGTTATTGTCTCAGGCTTCCTTTATGGGGAGCGGATCCTCATCGGATTTGTCTATGGTCCTAACACCAGGTATAAATCCTTCCCTGTTATGGGAAACTGCTAAGGCGTTCATGAGGGGGTCCATTATAGCTTACACAGCAGCCCATAGGAGGAATACAATCAGGAAGCAATTGGAATTAGAACATTTGCTCCAGGATTTAGAAAACAAGTTTAAAAGGTCTCCATCTAAACAGAATCTTAAAGGGGACATATTATGCAAAATCAACTTTTTAATCATTTTAATACTTATATTTGGGACTCTGGAGGCCCTACCAGTCGCCAAAGTGTGGAAAAAGAATACTCAGTCCTTTTTTCGTGGTCCCCCTTAGTGTAAGTATAGGCGATAAAACACTCGATGTTGAATTCCCTGCGCATTATGACGGCAGCATGCGCATTTCACCGCGAATATTACCACCCCACCAGTAAGTTTACTTGGAGAGCTCCACCTTAGCTCCACCTTGTCCCTATAAATGCGAGAGTGCAGGCGAGAGAGGAAGAGCAGTACTATGTCAACTAGGAGGGACAAGTGTGCTGTTGGTGGCTGCACAGTGGAGCACAGTGTTTTACACAAACTTCCAGCCTCAGAGGATTTTATATATGAAGCTAATGTTCCAGATAAAGTCAGCAAACGTGTGTTCATGTGTTCGCACCACTTCACGTCAGACTGCGGCCAGCGGTATTTATGGTATTTTGACCAAAGCATGTCACAGACATGTTCATTAGGACAAAAGGGAACTAGTTTAACTTGGGGAAATAGGGTATAATATGTCCCCTTTAAAAACTTAGGAGCAGCAAGATCGGTGCTTAATCAACTCTTAACAAGCAAAACAGAGGCTTCTATCCTTTTTGCCAGGCAGAGGCTATATGAACAGGGCAATAAGCCTGGCCGTCTTCTTGCCCGACTGGCAAAAGGCAGAAATGCCAATAATTTAATATCATCACTTGAAGATAGTAATGGAGACAAAGTTCATGAATCAAAAAAAATTAACAATATTATAAGACAGTTCTACTACAAGTTATATTCCAACGAATGCAATACATCGGATGAACTAAGAAAATCCTTCGTGGATCAAATCAGTCTCCCCTCTCTCACAGAAGAACAGCGGTAGCTCTTGAATCGGCCGATTACCAGGGAAGAGGTCTTGGATGCTATTCGCACACTTCAAAGTGGGAAAGCACCAGGGCCTGATGGCTATGGGCAAGAGTTTTATAAGAAAATGAGCAGAGTTGTGGTTGGCCCTCTGACCGATACGTTTTTGGACTCCTACAGGAATAGATGTCTCCCCCCTCCCTAAATTTAGCCAATAGCTCTTTAATCCTGAAGAAAAATAAACCACCAGATGAGTGCGGTTCTTATAGACCCGTCAGCCTTATAAATGTGTTGGCCAGGAGATTGGAAGATTATTTACCTTCGCATATAAATGACGATCAGTCAGGCTTCATCAGGGGGAGGTTCTCGTACTGTAATGTGAGAAGACTTCTTAATGTGATACAGCATTCCTCAGAGATGCAGCACCGGGCACTAGCTATATCATTGGACGCAGAAAAGGCATTCGATAGGGTGGAGTGGAGGTTCATATGGGATGTCCTGGGCAGGTTTGGATTAGGAGAGGAGTTTATAAATTTGATAAAACTTATTTATCATTCAGCAGAGGCCTGTGTCTTGACCAATGGCATGCGTTCTTCTCCCTTCCCACTTGGTAGAGGGACAAGACAGGCCTGCCCACTCTCCCCCCTCCTTTTTGCCCTCACTTTAGAGCCACTGGCGGAACGCATTAGGAATAATAAAGAAATACACAGCGTTACTTTAGGCAAGACCGCTCACAAGATAGCATTATATGCTGATGACGTTTTACTTTTTCTTTCCAAGCCTGAGGCATCAGTCCCGGCGACTATGTCAATTATCAAGTCATTTGGTTCCATATCTGGCTATAAAGTAAATTACACAAAATCTGAGGCCATGCCACTGGATGAAGTTAAATATTGAAAATGTGAAAATAATAACTATATATATGCATTTATTAAAAGGATTTCATATGTTCATTTATCAACACTGTAGGTGGCGCAAATGAGACTTAAGCACTCGGCGCCACCCGCCATTCAAACAGCAGAACAATACATAACATACAGAGAATATAATAATAATAGAAACAGCCTCATTCTTACAAACTGGACCTTTAAACCACAATGATGGTTTTTGTGTCACTTCACTCGCCTCTCACTCAGAGCTTTGCTCTGGTTGGATGGTTTAAGCCCCTCCCCTCACCTCTCACTCAGAACTTTGCTCTGGTTGGATGGTCTAAGCCCCTCCCCTCACCTCAGAGCTTTGCTCTGGTTAAGCCCTCCCTCGCCTCTTGCTCAGAGTTTTGCTCTGGTTGGAAGGATTAAGCCCCTCCCCTCGCCTCTCGCTCAGAGCTTTGCTCTGGTTGGATGGTTTAAGCCCCTCCCCTCACCTCTCGCTCAGAGCTTTGCTCTGGTTGTCTCGGGCCGCCTGCAGATCTCTCTCCAGACGTTTCTTCTCAGACTCGAGCTTCTGGGCATCATTGGGCTGCAGGTGTTGGCGAGGACTGACATACTGCAGCTCCTTCAGAAGCTCCTCCTTCTCGTTGATGAGGATGAGGCGGTCACGCTCTGGGTCGAGCAGCCCCGGCCACGCCTCACTGTCCAGTTTGGCAATCTGCACCTCGATGGTGGCGATTCTACGAGGAGAGAGACAGTTAGCGATGGATTGGTGGATTGACATTGATTTATTGATCAAGAGCTCACCTTCTCTTCACCTCCTCGTACTTCAGACTCAGACGAACTTTCTCTGCCAGTTTGTTGCTGCTTGTTACAAACTAACAACAAACAAATCCACATTCAATCAAACAATTCACACCATCCATGTTTACCCAGGTTCCTGCTACATGTGACTTCATGTTAGATGACATCACTTCCTTCTGGGACTCACCTCAGCAGGTATGTCCGTCTGAGAGCCGGCATCACAGTAAAGTGGAGGGACGGACAACAACCGACTGCTGCTCCACAAATCCTGCTGCGAGTCCGAGTCCAGCTGGAAACTGTCCTTCAACACGGCCAGTCTCTGAAGAAACACGCGAGTCAGGGAAGAGTAACTGCCGAGTCATGTTTCACTTCAACATGGCCGGTCTCAGAAGAAACACGCGAGTCACTGCCGAGTAACTCCAGACGTGTGGACACAGACATGTGGACGTCAGAGAACTGTCCTCACCTGCATGAGCTCCTGCTTCTCCTTTTCGCCAGAGCTGATGGCTTCTCTGATGGAGCGCACCTCACTCAGAATGGCCTGCGCCTCCTGCAGCTTGTAGCCGTATGATCTGCTCGATACCTTCTGGTCGATCCTGGAAGTACAGGAGGAGACGCATGTAAGACACGTTAGAGTTCTTAACGGGCCTGAAAATAACACTGTATATAATACATTACAAAAAGTTTATTTATAAGGCATTTTCATTAACAAATGTTGCAAAGTGCTTTACAGTCCAATCAAGATGAACAGCAGAAGCAACTATGTACACAATGTCATCAGCCAGTCATGTGACCAACAGGTTCATCCACATTCTTGAGAGAGAGAGAGAGCGAGAGAGCGAGACCAGTGTAAATCAGATCTGAGACATCACATATTAGACTTTATAATAAGAATATGAATCCGTTTTCATAATAATCAGCCACTTATTAATTATGTTTATTCTATCATGTATTTAATATTAAGTTTCTCCATTGTTGAAAATACAATAAACAATGTTGTTAATTGTGTGTGTTAATTATCTTTGTACAAAAGGTGACATCACTGTGCTGCTTTTGATTGCAATGAAATCAGACTCTGTGTATGAAGGAGAGTCTGTGTGAAATCTTATCACTGCATTCCAGCCTGAGCTGATTGGTGTTTGTGTGAGGAGTGATTGGCTGTCAGACATGGTCAGGTGACTGTAATAGGAGAGGAATGTTGCCGGACAGCTCCGCCCACCTCACCTCCTCTTTAATCCTCCTGACACTCTCACTGAGCTCAGGGAAACATTCCTGTTCTGATGTTCTGTTCCTGTTCACGTTCACGTTCCTGTTCTCATGTTCTGATGTTCACGTTCTGTTCTTGTTCTGATGTTCTGTTTACATTCTGTTCTGTTCCTGTTCTGATGCTCTGTTCATGTTCACATTCTGTTCCTGTTCTGATGTTCACGTTCTGTTCCTGTTCTGATATCTGTTCCTGTTCTGATGTTCTGTTCCTGTTCTGATGTTCTGTTTCTGTTCACGTTCCGTTCCGATCAGCCATCATCTCTGTCCTCCATCTTCACTGGTGACTCAGCGGCGGCGTAGCGTGTCGTCTGGTCCCGCCTGCTGAGGTGGATGAGGTGGACGCGGCACAGGTTCAGGTTCAGGTGGAATGGGCGGATCCACATTCCTGAGCTGCTGCCGTTTTTATGAACATGTTTGTGTTTAATGATGGAGTGGAATGTTGAGGCAATAACGGAGCAGATAAGAACTTTGCTGCTCACTCTCTGATCGTCTCTACTGCTTCTCATGTTGTCAGAGGGGTCAGAGGTCAGGTCCAGGTGAATCATCTTTAATAAGCTCAACTGCTGGTGCCGCTGTCAGTGAATCAAGCATCATGCTACTTCTGTTAAACCTCTAATGAGCATCAGGAGCGTTTATTTAGCTGTTCTGACTGAAGAACGTCACAAACCTTCACATCTGTTAGAGAAGAAGATGTGAAACTGGTCTGTGAAGTCCTGATGTGGACATAGATGTGGACAGTGCAGTGGACATAGATGTGGACAGTGCAGTGGACATGTGGACTTACTCTGTGAGCGTCTGGAAGCCTTGTTCTTTGAACTGCAGCTCCTGCTTCATACAGGCCAAGTCTCTCTTCAGCTTATTCACCTGAGACACAGAGGACACTTTACAGCAGGGCTACTCAAATACAAAACTCAAAGTTCCATTTATTGAGGTCAGTCAGGCCACATGTGATATACTGTAATATTCAAAAGAAAATGTCCTTTTTTTTCAAAACACATGTTGTACACAGAGTGCATGCCGCTGACGCGCGGCTGCGCTCTGTGCAGTATCGTTACGAGGACACTGCTAATGAATGTGCATACACAGTGGACTCACGTTTATTATTATATTCAGAAAATACCACTTTTTATGCCGGTCGTATCATTTTGTATTGTTGTATTTATCCACCACACTTAAAGGCCGGTCCTTGAAAATATTGTAGTGACCGGAGCAGTACCGTTTGTGGACGGTGAGTGCTGATGGCGCAGAGACTCATGGGAATGGATTCTTGTGTGTTGATAAACTGTTGTTGTTGTTATTTAAACCCAAGTTAACTTTAAATTCAGTTTTGGTTGAAAAGAAAGATACTATTAGAATCATTTAATTGGATGCTTGAGAAGGTGATAGCCCCTCCTTCCTGGAGGGATGCTGTGATATCTGTCATTCCGAAAGAAGGGGAAAATAAAGAATACTGCGAGTCATATCACTCAATATCTATTCTGAACGTAGATTATAAACTGTTCACATCCATCATTACTAAAAGACTGGAACGTTTTTTGACCTGACCTGATACACAAAGACCAGACAGGTTTTGTAAAGGGACGGCAAACACAGGACAACATCAGGCGCACACTTCATATTATAGAACATGTCAATAAACACCATACAAGCGCTGCACTGATCAGCTTAGACGCTGAAAAAGCATTTGATAGGGTCAGCTGGGCTTTTTTGTATAAAGTACTGGAAAGGATGGGATTCAATGATAAATTCATAAAATGCGTAAAGGCACTGTATACTGACCCATCAGCCAGAGTACAGAGAACCCTCTGTAAAACATGAACGAATACAGCAAATGGACATCATTTATTTTTACCAGTGATATGTTATTTCGTTTTTCAGCTTGTACGTTTGTTTTGACTGGTCCAAACACCGCAGCACTGGCAGAGCTTCATGTTTCCATGACGACTGACCGGGAAAGGACGTGCGTGACGTAATTTTTACATGACTCCAGATTGTTAAAATGAGTGTCTGAAGTAACGCTAAACTTTAAAAACAGAGGCATACATACGCAGGACACAGGTACGTTGGTTAGTTGTCGCGCTGCTCTTTTCGTTTAATAAACGGGCTGCTCCAGTTTGACTGTAGGCGTGCTAACGGAGCTAGCGCAGCTAACAATGCTAACGGAGCTAACTGGTAAATACTGCCAAACTGCCAACATGATGAGCTAATGTTAGCTCCTTGTCTACAGGTGTCGGGTGATAAGTTCTTCTTCACACCTCTAAAACAGCACAGCGCAACTGTTTCAAGAGCGGCGAAGAAGAACCGTGTCAGAGCTAACGGAGCTCTAGGAAATTACATGGTATCGGATCGGACTCCAGTCGGCATGGACTCCAGTACTCGCCGATACCGATGCCCACATTTTCGGCAGTATCGGAGGCATTTCCGATACCGGAATCGGAACAACTCTAACGACAAGGTTGTTGTGCTAGTCCTGCCCTCTTCGCAATTTTCATAGAGCCACTTGCTCTACTAATCAGACAAGAAGATGACTTGACAGGAATCAGGATAGCGGGAGATGAACACAAAATAGGATTATTTGCTGACGATATAATTACGTTTCTTCAAGACCCGAACACAACGTTTACCAAATTATTAAAGATAATGGAAGAATATGGATTGATGTCGGGTTACAAATTGAATATGTCAAAAACTCAGGTTTATGGATTTAAATTGGAATGCTAAGTCAATAAAATACCTAGGAGTGATAATAACTCAAGAATACGACAGAATTTACGAGACAAATTACAGGCTAATCAACGATAAAATTCAAAAAGATGTAGCAAAGTGGTCATTGTTAGTGATGTAATTCAGCTCAAGAATTGAGGTGATCAAGATGAATCTTTTACCCAGGTTGTTTTCTATCTCTCCCAGTTAGAGTACCTGTATCACAATTCTCAGCATGGGACAAGCTAATATCCAGGTTCATCTGGGCGGGTGTCAGGCCTAGGATACCATTCAAGACCCTTCAACTAGACAAAGAACATGGAGGATTGGCATTGCCAAGTCTCAGAGAATATTACTATGCTGCACAGTTGAGATATGTTTTCTCGTGGGGCTCTCCGTGTTATCAAGCCAGATGGAAGGACATTGAGAAGAAATTCGATCAATGGAACAAAATGGCACAAGATAGTAGTGTATTGATTGAAACATAAAGTTAAAAAAAAAAGCGTCACAGCGTGACCCAGTAGCAGGCTGTCTGTGTATCGTTGGCATGGAGACAAGTCCCGATACACGTAATGACCCAACCAAATCCCATAGTGAAGAAATAACAGTTCGGGGGCCACAAATAGGTGGCCGGCCGCCTATTGAGTACCGATGCTTTACAGCAACAGGAGTGTGTGTGTGTGTGTGTGTGTGTGTGTGTGTGTGTGTGTGTGTGTGCGTGCGTGCGTGCGTGCGTGCATGCGTGCGTGCCTGTGTCTTACCCGACTTTTAGCTGTGGATATTTCTGCTTTCAGAATGTCGGGGTCGTACTTGCTGGAACACGACGATCTTGAATTCACTGCAGGAAACAGAAGATTTTATGAATCATGGTTTTTACTGAAGAAGAAATGTCACAAAGACTTCAGAGACAGAGGACAATTGTAAATGATTTGGACTCACAGCTGGTCTGGGATGTGGACTTGTCCTTCCATGCGTCGTTGAGCTGCAGGTACTCCTGCTGCGCCAGCTGCAGCCTCTGCTCCTTCACCTGGTAAATCTCCCTCTGAGCGCTGAGAGCGTCGCGGGCCACGGCCAGGTAATCACGCAGCATGGACTCCTGCTCCCGCTGCCACTGGACACGCGGGTCCTCCAGCTGAGTGCTCTCTGCAGGACAGAGACACATTCACATTCATGTGAATGACCGTCCCTCTCACTGTCCCTGACCGTCCCTCTCACTGTCCCTCTCACCGTCCCTCTCTGTCTATCACTAGTTTACAGAGAGATACAGCGCCACCTACGGAGGCGGAGTCACACACACAGGTAACCTCAGACCCTGTAAGTGGTCTGATTGTCTTAGTCAGACTATGACTTTAGTCTGATTAGTACATGATTAAAAGTTTTTTAATCATGTACTGTAAGGTGACCTTGAGTGCTTTGAAAGGCACCCTTGAATTAAATCATTATCATTATTATTGTCATCATCATCATCATTATCAAGTGTGACAGAGCAGAGCAGGTAAACTCACTGGTGTTGTGGTCGACATAGTACGAGCCGACCACGGGGTCGTACGCCTCTTCCCAGCCGACCGGCAGCTCATCTCCGATACAGTCTGCAAACGTCAGAGGCTTCGTCTGCCTACAGGAAACAAGGTGTGAACACAGGAGACAAGGTGTGAACACAGGAAACAAGGTGTGAACACAGGAAACACAGGATAAAGAGTAATTTTTTTATTCAGACTCATCTAAAAGAACATGAGATATAACAATGAAATATTCCAAATGCCGAATTTGACAAAATCAGACATGTGAACTTAGTGATGGAGGCAGCAGTGGATCAACAACTCCTGTGTGTGTGATGTTAAAATCACTGGTTTTCACTATGAGGTTTGGTGTGGGAGAGTGAGTGCTTTACAAACTTCAGTTGAACAGTGAGATAAAGACGTGATCATATGATGTAGAGATCATAGACTTATCAGCTGACGTTCACCTACAACAAATAAAAGATTCAATATCTTAAATTTTTGTTTTTTAAATGTGTGTGTGAGCAGATCACAGTCAAATGATGGTCTGTGTGTTTATTAAGAAGCTCATCTGAGACAGAAAATGTTTGATTTGTGGAGCGATATTTTTAGAGAAAGTGAAACAAAGACATGTTTTGCATGAGCTGCATGTTCTGCATGAGCTGCATGTTCTTCATGAGCTGCATGTTCTGCATGAGCTGCATGAGCCGCATGAGCAGCATGTTCTGCATGTTCTGCATGAGCGCATGTTCTGCATGTTCTTCATAGACGCATGTTCACCGACAGCATGTTCTGCATGAGCAGCATGTGCCGCATGTTCTGCATGAGCAGCATGTTCTGCATGAGCCGCATGTTCTGCATGAGCAGCATGTTCTGCATGAGCCGCATGACTGAACACTGAGTCACAGTCTCATTAACAGCAGCTCAGAGTCCAACAGTAAAAGCAACGACACGTACAAAGAAAATCGATAATCAAAACATCCACGTGAATAAAAGGTGGATTTACCATAAAAACATTCCTGCGATCAGAGCGTCACCCAGACCACGCACAACATCACTGAACAACTAACACGACAAACACAGCAGCTTGTCTTCATCTGTGGCCTCACTAACAACCAGGACTTATTTTCCATGAGCTCAAGAAAACGTGGAAATTATTTTCTCAAACGTCTTTGCTTTGATTCTTCTTCAGAGCAAAGGAACCAGAACATATTCACATTTAAGATAGTGAAAATTCACAAAAACACTCACACAACTGACTGATGAACTGACCGTTTATAATATATTGTTGTAGCTCTACAGAATCTCATTTTAAACATTTATTTTGCTGTGAAACTTCAGTTTTCAGACGTATCATCATTCTTCACTAGTGCAGCTGCAATCACTTCACATCCATTATTTTAATTAATCTATTCATCGACTATTTTAAATGATTAAAACCAGTTTCTGTCATTTTTCAGCTTCTAAACTGTGAATATGTTCTGATTTCTTTGCTCCATGAACAAATAAATCATTTTGTGTTTGTGGACAAAAACAAGACGTTTGAGATCATCATCATTTCCAGGTTTGACAAACACTGATCAACAAAAACTCATCAATGAACGCAGAAAACAATCAGCTCAGCTGTGTGTCTGTGCATGTGTGTGAGTGTGTGAGACTGTGTGTGTGTCTTCATGTTGGTTACATATTTAAACTCTGCAGCTGTGACTATGATCAGATGAGGTTAACAGTCTGCAGGGCCTCACACTGAACCTGTGCACCTTGGTAAAGGGTGAAAAAAACTTCAGATGAATCAGTTCTTTAGCTGCTGTGTGTGTGTGTGCGTGTGCGTGCCATGTGACCTCAGTGACGTGAAACACAAAAGCAGCACAGATGTCTCATATTCACAGATGAGACCAAAGTGAATCTTATGACTCAATATCATCAGTTTCACTGATGATGTCCAACTGCCTGTGACACGACAGACAGACAGGCAGGCCGACAGACAGACAGACAGACAGACAGACAGACAGACAGACAGACAGACAGACAGGCAGGCAGGAATTCATGCTTCACTCAATTTCATGAAGCAGTGTTGCGTCGTGTTGTAGATGAAGCAGTGTTGTGTTGTGTTGCAGATAGAGTTGTTCCGATTCCGATACCAGTATCGGAAAAGCCTCCGATACTGCCGAAAATTCTGGTATCGGTATCGGCGAGTACTGGAGTCCAGGCACCGATCCGATACCACGTAATTTACTGGTTAGCTCCGTTAGCGCTGATACAGTTCTTCTTCGCTGCTCTTAAAATAGTTGCGCTGTGCTGCCATCGGCAGCTGCCGTTTTAGGGGGGCGAAGAAGAATTGATCAACCTGGGACACGTTAAATCAGAAAAAGGAGCTAAGTTGGCGCATCATGTCGGCGGTTTGGCAATATTTTACAGTTGAGGCTCCCACAAGTAAGACAGCAACATGCAACATCTGTAAAGACTCAATTTCGAGGGGTGGCACGAGTGTCGCAAGTTTTAACACCAGCAATTTGATTAAACACTTGAAGACGCGTCACGCTAAAGAGCATGAAGAGTTTAACGCTACTAAAGCTAAGGGGGGAAAGAGGGACAAACTGCAGCAGCAAACTCTGGAAGGTGCCTTCAAGCGTTTTGATAAATTCCCCAAAGACAGCCAAAAAAGCGACGAAAATAACAGACACAATTTTGGAGTTTATTGTCCTGGATGACCAACCCCTGTCTGTCGTCGAAAATGTGGGATTTCGCCGCTTAATGGAGCATTTGGAGCCAAGGTACTGTTTGCCAGGTCGTAAATATATCTCCGAAACTGCTCTACCCAAATTATACGAGACAGTTAGGGAACATATTTCGTGTATGCTGAAAGACGTGGATGCAATCAGCTTTACCACGGACATTTGGACCTCCGACGTGAGCCCAATGTCTTTACTAAGTTTAACGTCACACTGGGTGGACAGAGAGACAGCATTTACCCCTCGAAGTGCGGTCCTGCACGCTAACGAGTTCCGAGGGTCACATACTGGCACATTAATTGCCGAAGCAATTGAGGGGATGCTAGTGAAGTGGAAAATTCCCAAGTCCAACGTCCATGTTGTTTTGCGCGACAACGCTAGCAACATGAAGAAAGCCATGGACGAGATGGATGTACCAAGTTTGGGATGCTTCGCCCACACTCTCCAGCTTGTGGTGCATGAAGGGCTACTGTCACAGAGAAGTGTGAGTGATGCACTGGCGAATGGTAGGAAGATAGTCGCCCATTTCAAACACTCGCCACTGGCTACTTCACGCCTGGAGGATATTCAAAAAGATCTCCAAATGCCCACCAAACGTCTGCACCAAGACGTAGCAACAAGGTGGAACAGTACCTATTATATGGTCGAGAGTTTACTGGAGCAGAAGCGGTCAATTTCAGCATATGGAGCTGACCACGACCTGCCAGTTACCCTTACGGCTAACCAGTGGGCTTTACTGGAGAAAACAATCACTGTTCTTGTACCATTTGAAGAACTGACCAGACAGATTAGCTCCTCCACCTCTTCTGCAGCTGAAGTCATTCCCTCAGTCACAGTGCTGAAACGCCTGCTTGCTCGGGAGAACCAGGGGGACACAGGGATAAAAACTATGAAAACAACCCTTCTTGAGGCTGTCCAGAAAAGATTCAAGACCATCGAGAATGAGCCCTTGTATGCAGTTGCCACTCTTTTAGACCCAAGATTCAAAGACAGGTATGTCTAATATTTTTATTAAATGTCTATATTATAAGCAAAATTATGAAATGGTGTTTGGATGACTAGACATTGCATTACTGATTACTATTGCATTAATATGTTACCACTAAAAGCAACTATGGAGGAAGTGGTTTATTTATTTTACACAATTATACATTTATTAATTATTTTTCATTGTTGTTTCAGATACTTCACAAGTGCAGACAGCATCAAACATGCCAAGGATGCTCTGACCCAAGAGGTGGAAAAGATGGAGGTGTTACAGAGCAGGACCACACCTGAGGGAGCAGAGAGAGTGCCAGAAAACCCCCATAAAGCCCCCCGTATGGAAGCACAGCCGGACAGCAGCAGCAGCAGAAAGAGCAGCTTGAAAGGCCTGTTTGAGGAAATCCTGCAGGAGCATGATGAGGAACGTGGGGCAAGCAGCACAAGCACGCAAGTTCAAATACAGACATATTTGACAGAGCAAACGGTCCCACGCTCAGACAGCCCATTCCATTACTGGGGAGTCAACGCAATTCGGTTTCCCACCCTGGCTGCCACTGCTGCAAAGTTTCTCTGTGCTCCTTGTACCAGTGTTGACAGTGAGAGACTGTTCAGTGCAGCGTCCAACATTGTTGACGCAAGAAGGAACAGGCTAGGAGGAGAGAGGGCAGAAATGCTTATCTTCTTGAAGAAGAATCTGCCTTTGCATTTGAAATTATGAGCAATACTAAATTGCTAGAAATGCTACTGCAATGTGTAGCCTACTTGTTTTAAAGTATTTTTTGTTTACTGTGTAGCTGCTGCTCTTTTGATTTGTGTTTTTTATGTTTACTTTATAGGTTGGTGTTGCACTATTGTTAAATACTGCACTATTTAAAGATTTAAATTATTATTTTATTACATAATGCTGCACTTTAATTTGTTTTTTATAATTATTCCTGTATTTATTGAAGTTGCCGTTGCACTACTGTTTTTTATACTGTTCTATTCAAAAATAAATATAAAAAAGATGGCTTCCATTTGCTATATTCATTCATGTTTTACAAAGGGTTTAACCTGAGCAAGGCCTTACCACAATGATAATCATATCACAGTATCACACGCAGGTATAGTATGATTTTTTTTTTCTTAACACGCTGGTATCGGTATCGGTACTCGGTATCGTCCGATACCGGCAGCACGAGTATCGGAATCGGTATCGGGAGGGAAAAAATGGTATCGGAACATCTCTAGTTGCAGATGAAGCAGTGTTGTGTTGCAGATGAAGTTGTGTTGTAGATGAAGCAATGTTGTGTTGTAGATGAAGCAGTGTTGTGTTGCAAGATGAAGCAGTGTTGTGGAGTAATAGATGAAGCAGTGTTGTGGAGTTATAGATGAAGCAGTGTTGTGTTGTAGATGAAGCAGTGTTGTGTCATGTTGTAGATGAAGCAATGTTGTGTTGTGTAGATGAAGCAGTTGTGTGGTGTTGATGAAGCAGTGTTGTGTTGCAGATGAAGCAGTATTGTGTTGTGTTGCAGATGAAGCAGTATTGTGTTGTGTTGCAGATGAAGCTGTGTTGTGTTGTGGATGAAGCAGTGTTGTGTTGCAGATGGTTGTGCAGATGAAGCAGTGTTGTGATATGTTGTGTTGTGTTGTGGATGAAGCCGTGTTGTGTTGTGGATGAAGCCGTGTGTGTGGATGAAGCCTTGTTGTGTTGTGGATGAAGCGTGTTGTGTTGCAGATGAAGCAGTGTTGTGTTGCAGATAAAGCAGTGTTGTGTTGCAGATTAAGCAGTGTTGTGTTGCAGATTAAGCAGTTGTTGTTGTTGTGTTGTAGATGAAGCAGTGTTGTGTTGTAGATGAAGCAATGTTGTGTTGTGTGTGTTGTGTTGTGTTGTGTTGTAGATGAAGCAGTGTTGTGTTGTAGATGAAGCAGTGTTGTGTTGTAGATGAAGCAGTGTTGTGTAGTAGGACAAGCAGTATTGTGCTGTGTTGCAGATGAAGCAGTGTTGTGTTGTAAATGAAGCAGTGTTGTGTTGTAGATGAAGTAGTATTGTGTTGTAGATTGTATTGTGTTGTGTTGCAGATGAAGCAGTGTTGTGTTGCAGATAAAGCTGTGTTGTGTTGTGTTGCAGATGAAGCTGTGTTGTGTTGTGTTGTGGATGAAAGCTGTTGTTGTGTTAGCTGTAGAAGCAGTGTTGTGTTGTAGATGAAGCAGTGTTGTGTTGTGTTGCAGATGAAGCAGTGTTGTGTTTCAGATGAAGCAGTGTTGTGTTGCAGATGAAGAAGTGTTGTGTTGTGTTGTGGATGAAGCAGTGTTGTGTTGTGTTGCAGATGAAGCAGTGTTGTCTTGTGTGTCTGGATTAGAGCAGGTGAAACTGTGACACCTGCTGATTTGTGATGACAGGAATGTCGACAATCAGGAAGAACCACAGAGCTCCATCTTTACACTGGAGTCTGATGTCATCACACAAACGTTCTGCTTGTAACACAACACAACTTCATCACACTAACACAGACTAACGTTTTAGTTTTCAGACGTAGAGTGGATTGAACACGACACACACAGACACACACACATATGATTACTGACACAAATACTTTTTGTAAAGTAATGAACCAGGATTATGTTAACCTGAGCTCCACTTCCGCAGTCTCTTATGAAGTTTAAAATTCATATTTCCAGGTTTTATTTTGGTTTAAGCCCGAGTAAAAATCATTTGATAATCAGATATTATGTGAGTCACTGTGGTTTTAAATTCATATGGAATTAAATTTAAAACACAGCATTCTAAGTTTTGATTTGGACACTGGTTACCATGGAAACACAGGTCCTCTGTAGGAAACTCTGACATTGACGTTAAAAGTTCAGGAATAATCACATGTGTATTTGACGTGTTCATGTGGTTCCTAAAGTCAAATATCGGGAGAGAGAAAGGCGGGGACTCAGGAGCTGCTGCTCCTCTGCTGCCTCGTGTGGTCACTTTGTGTCACTGACGTCAATCTGAACGTTGGATTTCAAACACTGAAGTGACAAAGTGAGACATTTGTAAGTCATCACTTGCAACAGTGCGTGTGTGTGTGTGTGTGTGTGTGTGGTAGCAGTGGATCAACAGCTCCTGACAATCACAGATTTTCTCTCTGGACTATGGTGTGGGAGAGTGAGTGCTTTACAATAGTCTGTCTAACAGTGAGATAAAGACGTGATCATGTGACATAGGGGGCGTAGACTAACGCAGATTTTATGACACGCGACTTTTGTTAAGTTTTTATTTTTTCAGCTATGTTTTCACTGAGAATGAGTCTCTGTGTGTCAGGCTGGTTCTCAGCAGCAGGGGGCGCTGAGTGTGTGTGCAGGAGAATAGAGGTTAAAGGTCACACTGTACCTACCGGTCTCTGGGATCGATCCAGCTCGTGCACTGATGAATGTGATCCACGTAATAAACTTTTCCATCAAAGTCTCTGGCCTCCTCCCAACCTTCTGGTAGCGGCAACTCCTTCCTGGGCATTTCAGCCTCGTCTCCATCAACCTGCTGCTGCTGCTGCTGCCGCCGAGGAGGGTCATAACATCTTCATCTTCATCACCGTCACTCCCACAGCCGCACACACATATCACAACAACAATAACACTAATAATCCACAGGAAGCAGGCTCTTCTGTCACCGCCGCAGCCGCTGTCTGACCACGTTTCTCCGCATGTTTACAGCACTTTTCCAGGCGCGAGTCAAACTTCTTCCACTGATCCACGGAGCAGGGACAGCGCCTCCTGCCGCCGCTGCCGCTCCTGCCGCCGCTGCCGCGGCACCTGCCGCCGCTGCTGCTGATGTCGGGTAAAGACGAGCTTCTGCTCCGGGTCCACAGAGCCAGGAAACAGAATGAATAGTAGTAGTAGTAGTTGTTGTTTTAAAAAGCCTCCTCGGTCGCCTCCTCCTCCTCCCAGCCCGTGCTCGTCGCGTCTCCTCCGCGCTGTGTACAGGCCGCCACCATGTTTAGCAGCGGTAAGCGATGCTAGCCTTCTGCCGCGGGGCAACGAGCTCTCCGAAACACCGCACTCACGCAGCGAAGTGACGTTAAAACCCGGTAAAGTCCGCGGTAAAGTTTCCGTCAAACTCGCCTGTTTACTTGTTAAACAGGCCGTTTGTTCGCAGGTGGAGCGGAGCTTCAGCAGCGGTAAAACTCTTCCCGAGTCCCGATGACTTCGGCCGGTCATCCGCTGTCAAGCTACTCACATCTGCTGTCAGCGCTTCCGGTATCATTTCACAATAAGATTCGTGTTGACAAGTTCAGCCCGCCAAAATAAGACTTCCTATCAAAGGAGTTGCTACTAAATGCATCTGTTATTCTTGACTGAATATACATTCTATCTGCTTGTTTTCCCTCTCATCATTGTGCTTTTCTTTATTCTTTTTATTTATTCACTTGTTTATGAACATTTTAGGTTCAGGGTTTCGTCAGAGTTGTTCTTAGTTTGTGCTCGCTGGTCTCTGAAACGGTAAAGCTCCCAGCGCCCTCTAGTGTTCAATGTGGTAACGTGCAGGAGAGAGAGAGAGCGCGAGAGAGAGCGCGAGAGAGAGCGAGAGCGAGAGAGAGCGAGAGAGAGAGCGAGAGAGAGAGAGAGAGAGCAGCAGATGCTTCAGGAGGTGAAGCAGTGGAAACCTGAGTGTGTGTGACAGGTCAGATCTCCTCTGGGTCAGAGGTCATGGTTCTCCTGCAGAACATCTCAGACATGCTCTCTGCAGCGGTGGCTGCCTTTGGTTCTGCGCTCTTCATCAGCGTCAGTGTGTTCTACAGGAGGAGAACATTGTGGTCAGAACGCACACAGTTGTGCGCCTTCACTGAGGTAACACTCTTCATCTTCTCTTCATCACTGAGGAACACTCTTCATCTTCACTCTTCGTCACTGAGGAACACTCTTATCTCTTCCTGCAGAAACAGTAGAAATCAATAGAAGATAAACTAGAATCACGAGTGAAGATAAAAGTGTGATTCATTTTTGCTGAGGAACAAAGTCTGAGAGATTAACAACAGTCCAGGTGACAATATGAGTCACATGATCATGTCTTTGTCTCACTGTTACACACACTCACTCTCCCACACCAAAGTCCAGAGAGACAACAAGTGATTGTAGCTGCTGTTCTGCTGCCTTGTGTGGTCACTCTGTGTCACTGAGGTCAATCCGAACAAAGGACTTCACACACTGAAAGAACTAAATGTGTGTGTGTGTGTGTGTGTGGGAGAGTGAGTGGTCACAGAAAAAAGCTTCATCGTTGAATCAATGATTTGTGATTTCTCTGTGCTCCGCCCACAGAAGGCGCAGGAGGCGGAGCATAGGAAGCGTCAGGTTCTCGTCCTTGGTCTGGACGGCGCCGGGAAAAGCAGCCTGCTGCGAGGTATGGTTCCCGCAGAGTCCACGGCTCAGACACGTCACAGTCGTCCGACCCACGGCTTCAACTTCGTCAGTCTGGACACCGGCGTCTGTCGGCTGGACTTCCTGGAAAGTAAGACTTTTTTAACCTCCCACAATGCATCAGGACGCCCTAATGGAACAGGAAATGTGTCGCATGGCCGTTCACTCGCTGTAAACGTGCGTGAGAACATTTTAAAACACTTCGGCAGTCACAGACTCTGTATTCTTCTTCTTCCTTATGTGTTCTCACACCCTCTGTGGGCGTTCTTCTTCATGTGTCCTCTATGGGCGTTTTTCGTCATATGTCCTCTGTGGGCGTTTTTCTTCATGTGTCCTCTGTGGGCGTTCTTCTTGTGTCCTCTGTGGGCGTTCTTCATGTGTCCTCACGCCCTCTGTGGGCGTTCTTCATGTTTCCATCATTGTTGTGTTTGGTCTGATTTCAGTCGGCAGCAGCGAGGAACTGCGACGTCACTGGAGCGAGTACGTGAAACACTCTCACATCCTGGTGTTTGTGGTCGACTCCACTGATCAACAGCGCCTTCCACTGGCTAAGGCTGAACTGCACCGCCTCCTGGGGGCGGAGCCCCGGCTGCCTGTGGTCGTCCTTGGAAACAAGCAGGTAAGGATCAAAATATGGATGTGGTGATAATAATAATAATAATCATAATAATAGTAAATAATAATAATCAAAATCATAATAACAATAATCATAATAATCAAAATAATAGTCATATTAATAACCATAACTATAATGATATTAATAATTATAACTATGATAATAATCAAAATAACAATCATATAACCATAACTATAATATTAATAATTATAACTATGATAATCATAATAACAATAGGTCATATTAATAATCACAAAAACTATATTAATAATTATAACAATGATAATCATAATAACAATAAGTCATATTAATAATCACAATAACTATAATAATATTAATAATTATAACAATAATAATAATATGAATGTTGTGCAAAGGTCAAAGGTCATGTGTGTTCCTCTCAGGACAAACCCGGTGCAGTGAGTGTGTGTGAGCTTCATGACGCTCTGAGTCTGCACTCACACAACACGTTCCTCATCGCTGCTCAGATGCATTCAGATGAAGCTCTGAAGAACTCCTGCTGGAGTCCGGACCAGGTCCAGGAGCTGCTGCTCCTGCTCGTCTGAGGCCAGGCCAGGCCAGGCCAGGAGAGGCGAGGCCGCTCCTCCTGTAGCAGCTTTCAATGTCAGCAGACGAGTTGAAGGACGAGGACGAAGGTTTATTTAATGTTGTTGATCAGTGGTTCACAAACATTTTGTGTTTAAAATAAAATGAACTTTGTAATCACTGGTGTCATTAGTGTGTGTGTTTTATCTAACTGTTGATACTCAGGACAAACTTTGATATTTGTTTGTTTTTTATTTAGGAAGAAAAAGAAAAGTGAGAATCCTCCACAGATAAAGAATTCAACTGTGATTTACAAAGAAACAAATGATGGCCCCGCCCTCTCTGATCCACATGAAGGATCAAGACTAACTCCAGCATAGAAGGTCTGAGTGAATGTGGTTTAGACTCTCAGAAGACCTGCTCTGTGGTCAGTCCTGATCTGCTGATGTTCTTGTACGCCACTGCCAACTCCTCCTCTTCCTGTCCCAGTAACAGTGTGCAGTCACACTGATCTGTTCTGTTTCCCTCAGATAATAACACTGTGTTCGCTGTGTTTGGATCATGAAGAGTTCAGCTCTGGTCCTGGTCTCGTCAGTAAAACATTGACTCCAGCCACAGCCAGTGACATGTTTGTCCACCTCTCGTGTCAGGACGTCCTGCAGTTGACCTCTGACCTCTGTCACGTCCTCTAAGTGTCTCAGAGGACAGACGACGCTGATGGACTGAGCCGCTGAAGTTCCTCCCACTGTTAGACTGCAGGAGTGAGGGGGCGGGAAGCAGGAAATATGAGCTCAGTTTGGACCAAGTTTAGCCACTCCCACTCTTTCTTAGTGACACTCCCTGTGTGTCTGTCTGTCTGTGTGTGTGTGTGTGTGTCTGTCTGTGTGTGTCTCTGTGTCTGTCTGTGTGTGTGTATGTATCTCTTTTGTGTCAGTGTGTGTCCTTGCTCTGAAGGACAAACAGGAAGTTAGGATGACAAAGATTCATGTGTGAGTGTGTTACAGGTTTATTGTGATGTTAACACGTGTGTGTGGGCTGAGCTGCAGCTAACGAGCTGATGAAGGCGTGGTAGTCCTGCAGGTGGCAGCGTTTGTACTCGTTGATCTTCCTGCGGATCTGAGTTGGCGTGTCCTGGTAATAATTCTTCTCGTCTCGAGCCATCGCCTGAAAACACAAACTTTATTTAAACAACGCGACCACAAATACAAACACGGGTTCCACATCGGTAACCATGGTAACCATGGTAGAGTGTGTGTCACACGATCATTATTGATTATTGATCATTATTTAGACACTGTTAGTGTAATCACACATAAAATAATAATCTGGTTTATTGATATTTAAACACTGTTAGTGTTAGTGTAATCACACATAAAATAATAATCTGGTTTATTGATATTTAAACACTGTTAGTGTTAGTGTAATCACACATAAAATAATAATCTGGTTTATTGATATGTGAACACTGTTAGGTAATCACACATAAAATAATAATCTGGTTTACTGATATTTAAACACTGTTAGTGTTAGTGTAATCACACATGTATAATAATCTGGTTTATTGATATTTAAACACTGTTAGTGTAATCACACATAAAATAATAATCTGGTTTATTGATATTTAAACACTGTTAGTGTTAGTGTAATCACACATAAAATAATAATCTGGTTTATTGATATGTGAACACTGTTAGTGTAATCACACATAAAATAATAATCTGGTTTACTGATATTTAAACACTGTTAGTGTTAGTGTAATCACACATGTATAATAATCTGGTTTATTGATATTTAAACACTGTTTGTGTTAGTGTAATCGCACATATATAATAATAATCTGGTTTATTGATATTTAAACACTGTTAGTGTTAGTATTATCACACATGAAATAATAATCTGGTTTATTGATATTTAAACACTGTTAGTGTTCGTGTAATCTCACATAAAATAATAATCTGGTTTACTGATATTTAAACACTGTTAGTGTTAGTCTAATCTCACATATATAATAATAATATGGTTTATTGATATTTAAACACTGTTAGTGTTAGTATAATCTCACATATATATTAATAATCTAGTTTATTGATATTTAAACACTGTTAGTGTTAGTGTAATCACACAAAATAATAATGTGGTTTATTGATATTTAAACACTGTTAGTGTAAATATAATCTCACATATATAATAATAAAAATCTGGTTTATTGATATTTAAACACTGTTTGTGTTAGTGTAATCGCACATATATAATAATAATCTGGTTTATTGATATTTAAACACTGTTGGTGTTAGTATAATCACACATGAAATAATAATCTGGTTTATTGATATTTAAACACTGTTAGTGTTAGTGTAATCTCACATAAAATAATAATCTGGTTTACTGATATTTAAACACTGTTAGTGTTAGTGTAATCTCACATATATAATAATAATATGGTTTATTGATATTTAAACACTGTTAGTGTTAGTATAATCTCACATCATAATTATAATCTGGTTTATTGCTGTATTTCTATTTCACTTCAAATATTATTTTCCATCTTATTCTACAGAATGAAAATGAGAATCATGGAAACATGAACAGTACCTGTGAAAATAATCAGTATTTTAGATTTAACGTTTAAAAATGTGACTTTAATAAAGTAAAAAGGTTTGAATATTTGTTTAGATCAAAAGTTTGTTTTCTAACAGCTGGTATTTAAACACTGTTATTGTTAGTATAATCTCACATATATAATAATAATCTGGTTTATTGCTGTATTTCTATTTCACTTCAAATATTATTTTCCATCTTATTGTACAGAATGAAAATGGGAAACAAACAGTTCCTGTGAAAATAATAATTTTTTTTTAGATTTAAAGTTTAAAAATGTGACTTTAATAAAAGTAAAAAGGTTTGAACATTTGTTCAGATCAAAAGTTTGTTTTCTAACAGCTGGAGGGATTTTATTTTGAAGTCAGGAAATGGAAAATGTGTCTGGTCTTGTCTTGAGGACATCAGGGATGGGCGACAACCTCACCTTGTAGTCGTCATTGTGTTCTCGGATCATGTGCTGGACGAACTCGACGAGGTCGGACGATAACGTCTTTGTGTCTCTGAGTGCTTGCCCCGCCTCCTCCTCCAGTTCTGCTCAAAACAACACAAAGATCTGAGCCACAGCGCCACCTGCAGATCAACAGGGCCATCTGCAGGTCAACGGCAATGTGACTTACGCTTGATGACATAGGGTTTGGTGACGACGGCGACGCTTGCTGATGTTTCTCTGTCGTTTCTCAGCAACTGCAGAAAAACAATCATGAACGTTTAGTTCAGCGACTTTAGAAGAAGGAGAAGAAGGAGGAGAAGAAGAAGAAGGAGAAGAAGAATCGTGTTTTTGTTTCCACTTACACTCGACTTCTTCACGGGCAGAGCCGCGTTCACGTCCAACACCAGACCCATGTCCTGCAGGTTCCTCGCCACCGATCTCCTGTTGTTCCACGCCGCTCTAATCTGTTGACTGACCAGAACCAGAACCACACCAGTCAGAACCAGAACCACACAAGACAGTCATTTTTCCATCATATTCTAACTCCACTCGACTACATCAGTGACAAAACCTGGTCCTGGGCGATGTCACCTAAACACGTGAGTAATGAGTGTGATGGAAAACTACATAAATTATATTATAAAATATCTAAATGTTTGACTACATCGTAACAATAACAATAATAATGAATTAATCTGAGTTATTAGCAGGTTAACGTTAATCCAGTGAATCCAGCAGCAGAGTCTAGTTAACCCTCCTTTAAGGATAACAGGAGGTTAACGTAACTGTTCAACCCGTCAGTTAACCCGGGTTAATGTTACCTTCAGCTGAGTTAAAGTTAACGCTCGTCACGAAAACACAACAGTGATTTACCAGTGGTCACGTGACTTTACACACAGGTTAGGAAGGTTAGAGCAGCATGCTAACCTGTGCTAACATGCTAACTGACCTCTCGATGCTCGGTCTATATTTGTTGATGAACTTCTTCTTCAGCTTCTTCCGGTCCTGGTTATAATCAAACCTCTTTCTTCTCTTCGACTGTTTCGTTTTTGGCATTTTTCTTCGTTTGCTCTTTCTTTTTTCTCCGTTTTCTTAACAAACGCGACGACCCGACGTCAACGTGCGCGAAACAGAGACCGGAAACACGTGTTTGTTATCTTCCTGTCATGTGACTGAAGGCCACGCCCACTCTGCCTTACATATGTTTTCAGACAGACCTCTCACTCTGTCATATCTTTTTCAGACAGGGTTATATATATGTACATATATACATATACATATACATATACATATATGGGGACTTGATATGTATATATATATATATGTGTATATATATATATATATATATATATATATATATATACATATATGTATGTATATACATATACATATAATGTATACATATGTATATATATATATATATATATATATATATATATATATATATACATGTGCAAACAAGCTGATCGAAATATCTCATCACTGACGCTCTCGTCAGTGATGAGATATTTCTGTTTCAGACCAAAACCACGCCCCCAGAACGCGGACTGTGTTGTGATTGGCCAGGTACCTGGAAGGGATGTAGTAAGCACGTCAGCTCTAAGAACGGCTCTGCATCTCAGCAGCTACAACAGAGTAGTTCTTCTTCTTCTGCAGTACAATGTACGCAACCAGATGTGCCCGGACAAGTGCCCGCACCTGGAGGAGCTATTGTGGTGAGAGGAGTGGTGAGGTTTCCTGATGACATCATCAGCAAACGGAAGTGCCTTTCTGCTTTGCAGAGCCCAGGAAACCAATAAAAGCCTATGAACTGTTTGGTCTGAAACTTTAGGGTTTCATAAACAACGTCATGACGCAGATACACACAGACGCTTCCGGTCTATGTCGCCTTTAAGACACAAGCCATTTGTTCAAAGTGACCTGAGTTCATACGTACAATAATAACAGATTCTGTCACACTGCAGACACGTGATGGTTCACATTCACTCATTGAGTGATCACATGAATTTATACATATTCATACACTGCCTGGCCATAAAAAAAGTGGCCATCTGTGGATTTAACTAAGCAAATAGGTAAGGGGTTGCTGCAGTTGGTCAGGTCTAGGTTCAGCAACATCATGTGCCCAAAGAATCAGGTCAGCTGACTACCTGAATATAATGAATGACCAGATTATTCCATCAATGCATTTGTTTCTTCCCTGATGACATGGGCATATTCCAAGATGACAATGCCAAGATTCATCAGGCTCAAATTGTGAAAGAGTGGTTCAGGGAGCATGAGACATAATTTTCCAGACCTTAACCACATTGAGAATCTTTGGAATGTGCTGAAGAAGGCTTTGCTCAGTGGCCCAACTCTCCCATCATCAATACAAGATCTTGGTGAAGAATGAATGCAACACTTGACGGAAATAAATCTTGTGACATTACAGTAGCTTATGGAAACAATGTCACAGTGAATGAGTGAGTAATCAAAGCTCCAACCATGTGACCCTTTGTTTTAGGTGGCAAATATTTTTTGGCCAGGCAGTGTATGTGTTTGTGTGTGTGTGCGTGTGTGTGCATGTCTATAAACTTATCCTAGACTAAAGATCATCAACAATGACATTAAAACTAAATTAAATCACACAAATAAAGACGTGACCTGAATTTTCTGTACATTAAAGTAAATTTACATGTGAGCCTTTGTTAAATGTGAACATTAATGTATTCATCTGTGTGAAATGCTGAAGGCTAAACATCCAGGAGGAGCCGAGGTCTTTAAAGTGCCGTGTGAAACAAAGAAAGACAAATAAAAGAGTCTCCCAGTGTGACACAAGATCGTCAATGAGAAGCAGGCGCACACCGTAAAACAACGCAATGTGACAGCATGAATGAAGTGACAGCATGAATGACAGCATGAAGTGACAGCATGAATGAAGTGACAGCATGAATGAAGTGACAGCATGAATGACAGCATGAATGAAGTGACAGCATGAATGACATCATAAAGGAAGTGACAGCATGAATCAAGAACAACATGAATGAAGTTGATTAGGTTTATATCATGAGCTGAAAATCAGTGATTTTTTCTATGAGGTTTGGTGTGGGAGAGTGAGTGTGTTACATACTTCCTTTTCCTCAGTCTCTCTCACTCACACACACCGACACCCACACACAATCTCACTCAGTCATAGAACAGATTCACACGTTCACTCATGTGTTTACAATATTTACAAAGACGTAGAAAAACATTCACTTGTTTTAAAAACAAGCATCAACTTTCAGTTTGTTGTCAAATATTTTTCTTTAATAAACAACAAAAAGCAAAGAACAAACACCTGTGATGTCACTAATGTCACTGTGATGTCACTAATGTCACTGTAATGTCACTGTGATGTCACTAATGTCACTGTGATGTCACTGTGATGTCACTAATGTCACTGTGATGTCACTGTGTTGTCACTGATGTCACTGTGATGTCACTAATGTCACTGTGATGTTACCAATGTCACTGTGATGTCACTAATGTCACTGTGATGTCACTGTGATGTCACTGTCACTGTGATGTAAATAATGTCACTGTGATATCACTAATGTCACTAATGTCACTGTGATGTCACTAATGTCACTAATGTCACTGTGATGTCACTAATGTCACTGTGATGTCACTAATGTCACTGTGAAGAACAAAAACCCATCTGCACTCTTATGTTTAACATTCTCTGCCACTAGATGTCACTGTAACACCTGAATCTCAGATTAAAACAATTCATAACCACTGACTCAACAAAAAAGCACAATACGTTAAACGTACAAAACGAACACAAACAAACAAACAAACAAACAAACAAAACTAAGAGAAAGTGCAGCACCGGAATGAAAGTAAAAGAGCCGATTTCTCACGCAGGTGAACAGTGGTGAGCGCCAGTGATTGGCCGTCAGCTCAACCAATCACTTCTCAGGAAAATAACAACACGCCCAAAAATATCTCAACATCAACAAAATGGCTGCCACCTCTTCCTGCTCCTCCGATGCTGTCATGATTTGTTAGCGAGTGCACGGCAGCTCAAAGTGCTGCCACCTGCTGATGTGGAGAGTTATTGCATATCAAACATGCTCATATGGCTTTGAATTGAAACTCAACATTTAGCACATTTTGTATAAAATATCAAAAAAGACAAATGAATGTGTGGACGTGATCACCCCTGCAGGTGTTTGTGTGTCACTGCACATTATTATTCCACTAAACCTTAGAAAACAGAAAATCTTTATTAATGTTAAAACATCGCAATCATCGTGGGAGGAGCTGGAAAACATGGTGAAGTACAACTTCTGATAAGTTTGTGAGAGAATACATTTTTAAATTTTAGAAAGTTTGTTTTTTTAACCAGTTAAACAAATATGTACGTCAATAAACAAGGTTTTTGGTCATGTGACGAATCAGTGGCAGTCAGGTTCTGACAGCAGGTGGCGCTCTGATGGAGCTGAAGGTCTTTGCATTCGTTGGTGAAGACGATGAGAGAGAGATCAGAGTGATGTGCTTCTTCTTCTTCTGGTGGTGGCGGTGTCCGCGGTGGTGGCGGTGGTTATAAGGCACAGTCCGCTCTTTTATCAGAGCGTCTTCACTTTGAGTTTTGTGAAGGTAAAGACCGAAGCAAACATTTATGATGTTAGGCCTGATTTTCTCCACCAGGGCGGCAACAGGAGGGTTCAGGTAAAACAGAAAAATAATATTGTAAAAGAAGTTGTTGGAAAAAGATCAGAGGCTGGTGAGTCATGTTCACGTCATTCATGTTCACATCAATCATGTCGTTCACGTCGCTCACGTTGTTCATGTTCACGTCGTTCACTTCGCTCATGTTGTTCATGTTCACGTCGCTCATGTTCACATTGCTCATGTCGCTCACGTGGCTCATGTTGTTCATGTTCACATCACTCACGTCGTTTACGTAGCTCATGCCGCTCATGTTGTTCATGTTCACGTCGTTCACTTCGCTCATGTTGTTCATGTTCACATTGCTCATGTTGCTCACTTCGCTCACGTCATTCATGTTCACGTCGTTCATGTCGCTCACGTTGCTCATGTTCATGTCACTGTTGCTCACGCTCACTTTCATGCTCACGTCGCTCACGTTCACGTCGCTCGCATTGTTCATGTTCACGTCGCTCATGTTGTTCATGTTCGTTGTTCCCAAAGCATTGTGGGATATCAGAAGGTGGGAAAACGAGATGAAATGTTTGTTTTCTAATAAATTTGCGTTAAACAAAAAGAGGGCGGGGCAGGGAAAGAACCAGGATGTTGGACGACCTGCAAACATCTGAACATGTTCTTGTGTCACTGATGCATGAATTACCATGAATGTAGTTAGCTCAGCACACTTAGCTTAGCACTACTTCCGGGAGAGCTAGCTAAGCATTAGTTACAAAAGAAGAAAGTTAGCTTAGCATTCATTCCAAAAGTGTAGTTAGCTTAGCCTAGTTAGCTTAGTAGCAGCTCAGAGCGAGTGTTTAGCTTAGCTTTTTTTAACGTCTCTTTACAATCAACATCACCACTTCATCGCAGAGAGAAAAACATCGTCAAATACATCGTAATCTTAAGTGATGGAAAAAAAACTGTGATAAACGCAAACTTCTGATGAAATGTGACGTGAACATGACATCATCCCCATTAGCATCAACGCTATTATTATCATTATTATCATTATTATTATTATTATTATTATTATTATTAATAATAATAATGACAACAATAATAATAATAATAAGAGTGTGTGGGCGGGGCTTGATCAGGTGATCACCTCAGTGGTGTGTGTGTGTGCATGTCAGTCTGTGTGTGTGTGTCAATGTCCCATGATGCTTTTCTCAAAGTCTCTTTTTTCCTCAGTAGAAAATTATAGTGAATAAAATATTTTTAGCTTTGAAATTTAAATATTAGCACAAAGTGTGCATGTGTGTGTGTGTGTGTCACATGATCATCTCCTCATCGTTTCTTCATCGTCTCTGTTTTTTGTTATTGATCTTTTTTCAGTTTCAGTTCTCGAGGTTCAGACGTTGCTGATCGTCTCTGTTTTCATGGATTTATTGATCGGTCCAGGTCCAGGTCCAGTTCTAGAGGCAGACGCTGTTGCTGATCTGGCAGGTGGATCCGGTTCCGGCCTGCGACAGGAAGAGTCTCCCATTTGGACAAACACACACTTCATAGACAGTTTGTCTGGTTCCAGAGGACGAAGAGCTGGTGGACGCTTTTCCCTCCGGCAAACGCATGAGACGAATCCTGCGAGCGTCCAGAGAAATCTGAGAGACAGAGTTTCATCCTCAGTTTACTCTCAAAGTGTATGTGTGTGTGTGTGTGTGTGTGTGTGTGCAGAACACACCTCTCCGTCTTTAGACTCCAGTCTCAGCTCGTTCCTGCAGATCGCCTGAATATCTCCAGCCTCGGCCAGAATCTGAACGCCTTTAGGAGCGTCCATGAGCAGAGAGCGAGTCGGAGACTCCAGCCTGGACACAGACAGGAATTGAAATCCAACATGAAGTGACACCAGTGACAAACAGGAAGTGACACAAGAGACAAACAGGAAATTACACCAGAGACAAACAGCAAGTGACACCACAGACAAACAGCAAGTGACACCACAGACAAACAGGAAGTGACACCACAGACAAACAGGAAGTGACACTACAGACAAACAGGAAGTGACACAGGAAACAGGATACTTCTCTTCAGATATTGATTGGATATGTATACAATATTTACAATATCTGTATTCAGACATATTATAGTAGTAAATACAGAGAGTAGCTGCTCTGCTGTCCCTCAGTTCCTGGCAGTTTGACACATTGCGCTGCTAGCATGGTGCGTTTACTTTTCTCTCCCAGTACAAACTGTAATGCTGCTTTGTCTGGGATGCTTTCAAATTCCATGTATTGTTGGCAGATTTTGTGCATGTGTGTGCATTAATAAAATCTATTTGTTGCTAAATTCATGTTGTAAACAAATAGTCAGAGTGAATTAAAGGTGAGGTTTCCATGGTTACTGTGCTGAGTCATCCTCACACTTTGAACCTTTAAAAATTAAAATACAGATTTCATCAGATTTATTTTGTTTTTTTTAGTCCAGTTTAAACTAAACCGTAAAAAAAGATCTTCAGAGAGAAAATGAGTTGATTTATTCTTTAAAGTTGATTCATTTAGAGAAACATGTCATCAAAGACTTTAAATACGTCAAATGAAATATGTTCACCCTGTCACACCTGTTCTGTCATGTATTTACTGCATGTGTGTATTCATGTGCAGTGATGAGCACATTAACTCACCGCAGCTCTTTGAAAGGTTCGGCTCTGACGTGCGGCGTCTCCAGTGATTTACTGAAAACAGCTCCTTCGGCTCCTGAAACGACAGAAAATCAGAAAAAAAACACACTGTGGTCATGGACCATCATGACCACCATGACCACCATGACCATCATAACCATCATGACCAGCAAGTTCGACTCCACCCCTGGCTGATTGTACTCAATTCCATTGTAACTCGCTTTGGATGAAAGCGTCTGCTAAATGACATGTAATGTAATGTAATGACCACCATGACCACCATGATGGTCATGACCATCATGACCACCATGACCGTGTACTGTGTGTGTGTGTGTGTGTGTCTCACTGGTTTAGACTGGATCTCTTTAGCGTGATCCACCATGAACATCATGAACATCATGACCACCATGATGATCATGATCACCATGACCACCATGACCAGCATGTGATTTTCCTTCACAGTTCACTGAGTCTTCATCACAGAGAAGATTCAGAGACCCCCCTGAATCAGATCTACGTCAATTTAAGTCTAAGATGTCTACGTCACATGATCACGTCTTTATCTCACTGTTTTGTAAACCACTCACTCTCACGCACCAAATCTCATAGAGAAAATCAGTGATTTTAGCTGTGGGGACACAGGAGCTGCTGCTTCTCTGCTGCCTCGTGTGGTCAATTTATGTCACTGAGTTAAGTCTAAATTAAATATTTTAAATGCCAAATTCACCAAAATAAGACATTAGAACTTAGTGATGGAGGCAGTGTTGGATCAACAACTCCTGTGTGCTGTGATGTTAAAATCACTGATTTTCTCTATGAGGTTTGGTGTGGATTATTAGAGTTAGACTCTGGTGAGGGGGCGGAGCCTGCAAGATGTTCACCTGTGTTTTTTGCTGCTGTTCTAACATGAACTCACTCAGTCATTACACAGAGTTTTTGACTGGACGAGAACTTCCAGAGTGACCATCGCAGACGTGTGGACAGTTTCAGGAACATGTCTGCAGTCTCAGGGGCAAATAAAAAGAAATTACTTTGACCTTTGACCCCACAGTCAGTGAATGTTTCCCTCTGCAGTCGTTCCTGCGCATTTAACGTTCACAGTGTTACAGAGTAATGAGTCTGGCTCACGTCCGTCCGTCTGCCACGTCCAAGTGTCTCTGAGCCTCATCCTCGTCCTCAGCTCAGTCGTTCAACATCTGCTGCTTCACTCTGACAGGAAATTACTTTTCCCTCACTTTGTTTCAGGAGGTTAAAAACAGAGATGTGAGAGTGTGTCAGCAGGGGGCGCTCACACATGCGCAGTCTGTGTGTCAGCAGGAGGCGCTCACACATGCACAGTCTGCTCTGACTGTGCCTCTTAAAAGGAACTTTCACTGGGTCACTGAACCAAAACCAGATCCAGAACGATGACGTGTTAATTTTTAACCCTCAGGTTCATGTGTTCACTCACCCACCACTCGCAGCTTCTCTGCACCGACGACCACTTCCTGCTCGTCAGCAGAGAACAGCAGCTTCCCCGAGGACGATTTGACCTCAAACATCTTCCCCTGAGCTTTAAATCCACTTGATCCTGGACGAGAACAGACGAGGACAGAGGAGGACATGAAGACAGAGGAGGACAGAGGAGGACATATGAGGAGAGACAAGGACAAAGCAGGAGAGATAAGGAGAGAAAGGAAAAGAGGAAACTTTAAAGACCAGCGACACAGAAGGGCTGTCCACTCAATCTCCCACACCAAACCTCATAGAGAAAATCACTGATTTTAGCTCACAGGGACACGGGAGCTGCTGGTCCTCTGCTGCCTTGTGTGGTCACTTTGTGTCACTCAGTCTGAACAAAGGATTTCAAACACTGAAGTGATAAAATTTGACATTAGAACTTAGTGATGGAGGCAGCAGTGGATCAACAACTCCTGTGTGTGTGATGTTAAAATCATTGATTTTCTCTATGAGGTTTGGTGTGGGAGAGTGAGTGGTTTACAAACTTCAGTTTAACAGTGAGATAAAGACGTGATCATGTGACACAGATAAAGACGTAATCATGTGACACAGATAAAGACGTGATCATGTGACACAGAGAAGGTTTTTCTCTGTGTTTCAGCCTCACCTGTGACGAGCTGTGTGAGCAGCTGGTTGTTGCTGCCTAAGATGTTGACTGACACGTTTCTGGAAGACTGCAGGAACAGAGGACGACCCTGTGGAGACACAAGGACACTGAGACACAGATGATATTTAAAGGGGACATATTATGCAAAATCAACTTTTTAACCATTTTAATACTGATATTTGGGACTCTGGGGGCTCTACCAGTCGCCAAAGTGTGGAAAAACAATACTCAGTCATGTTTTCGTGGTTCCGCTTAGTGTAAGTATAGGCGATAAATATCTATGTGATATCTATGTGTGTGTGTGTGTCTCACTGGTTTAGACTGGATCTCTTTAGCATACAGTGTGTGTGTGTGTGTGTGTGTGTCTCACTGGTTTAGACTGGATCTCTTTAGGTGTGTGTGTGTGTGTGTCTCACTGGTTTAGACTGGATCTTTTACAGTGTGTGTGTGTGTGTGTGTGTGTCTCACTGGTTTAGACTGGATCTTTAGCTGGCGTTGTGTGTGTGTTTGTGTGTCTCACTGGTTTAGACTGGATCTCTTTAGTGTACAATGTGTGTGTGTGTGTGTGTCTCACTAGACTGGATCTCTTTAGTACAGTGTGTGTGTGTGTGTGTGTGTGTCTCACTGGTTTAGATTGGATCTCTCTTCAGTGTACAGTGTGTGTGTGTGTGTCTCACTGGTTTAGACTGGATCTCTTTAGTGTACAGTGTGTGTGGTGTGTGTCTCACTGGTTTTGACTGGATCTCTTTAGCTTACAGTGTGTGTGTGTGTGTGTGTGTGTGTGTGTGTGTCTCACTGGTTTAGACGTACAGTGTGTGTGTGTGTGTGTTTCACTGGTTTTTAGTATAGTGTGTGTGTGTGTGTGTGTGTGTGTGTGTGTCTCCTCTTTAGACTAGTGTGTGTGTGTGTGTGTGTGTGTCTCACTGGTTTAGACTGGATCTCTTTAGCTGATGTGTGTGTGTTTGTGTGTCTCACTGGTTTAGACTGGATCTCTTTAGTGTACAATGTGTGTGTGTGTGTGTGTCTCACTGGGACTTCTCTTTTAGCATTACAGTGTGTGTGTGTGTGTGTGTGTGTCTCACTGGTTTAGATTGGATCTCTTCAGTGTACAGTGTGTGTGTGTGTGTCTCACTGGTTTAGACTGGATCTCTTTAGTGTACAGTGTGTGTGGGTGTGTGTGTGTCTCACTGGTTTTGACTGGATCTCTTTAGCATACAGTGTGTGTGTGTGTGTGTGTCTCACTGGTTTAGACTAGATCTCTTTAGCGCAGTGTGTGTGTGTGTGTGTTTCACTGGTTTAGACTGGATCTCTTTAGCGTATAGTGTGTGTGTGTGTGTGTGTGTGTGTGTGTCTCACTGGTATAGACTGGATCTCTTTAGCGTACAGTGTGTGTGTGTGTGTGTGTGTGTGTCTCACTGGTATAGACTGGATCTCTTTAGCACAGTGTGTGTGTGTGTGTGTCTCACTGGTTTAGACTGGATCTATTTAGTACAGTTTGTGTGTGTGTGTCTCACTGGTTTAGACTGGATCTCTTTAGCTGTGTGTATGTGTGTGTGTGTCTCACTGGTTTAGACTGGATCTCTTTAGCGTACAGTGTGTGTGTGAGTGTGTGTGTCTCACTGGTTTAGACTGGATCTCTTTAGCGTACAGCGGCTGCAGAAACTCAGAATCTCCCTCCAGTTTCAGGCCTTTCTCTGTGATTCTCAGGGTTCCCATTCCATCCTGATGAACACACACACACACACACACACACACAGGCATGCACCCAAGCATGCACACACACACACACAGATAATTAGTAAGTTACTGTTGATCCTGTTGCCAGGAAACAACCTGCTCAATATAAAAATCAGTTCTTCCAAACACACAAACATAAGGATCAGTAAAACCTCACTTTGTTAAGACATTTATTCCCCTTAAGCTTTAAGACATTTATTTCCCTTTATGCTTTATGAAATCATAGAGAAAGCACTGAGTGTGGAGAGTGGTCTGGTGGGTTCAGAAGCGGTGGTCTGGTGGGTTCCCGCGAGCTAACACTGGTTTTGTCCACACAGACAGACAGACAGAGAGACAGAGGCGGGGACACCAGGTGAGCCCTCACCGATAATCCCGATATGCCGCAAACACCTAACTCTGCGAGCGGCACAGGAGCTGACAGCAGCTCAGTGCTAAAGGAAGAGCAACTGAACTAATGTGAACTAATGTGTGTTATGCTCCACACAGTGAAGGCTGATCGTGATGACAGTGGACAGAAGCTGCTTCTGCTGCTGCTGCTGCATCATCTCATCTTTCATTTCATTTTTCTCGCTTCTTACTTTCTCTGTCTGCGCTCTCATCTGCTGCTGATGGATGTTCTGATAACTCACACACACACACACACACAGAGGCTCCTCATTCGTGGATTATGTAATGTTTATTTGTAGGCTGTGTGACCTTTAACCCCGTCATTACTAATGATAGAGAGAGACTTACGATGGTGAAGTTCATGACCTTCAGGATCCAGATGGTCAGCGCCAGGTTTATGAGAATGAGGATCATCAGTAACAGGACGAAGAAGTACAGACAGCGTTTCCTCCAGCCGTAGATTCCAACTTTATACACCTGAGCTTTGTCTGGACTCTGCACATGGTTTCTGTGAGAGCACTGTTCCTGGGTCATCTGTGAGGGGACAGACAGACAGACATACACACAGACAGACATACACACAGACAGACAGACATACACACATACACAGACAGACACACACACCGACAGACACACACACACACAGACACACAGAAAGAGGACGTTAGTCTTAAACCGAGAAACAACAGAAGTGGTCATGATGTCACTGTTTGTCTTAAATGACATCATATTATCATATTAAAACAGTATGAACTCATCCTCCCGAGGCATGATGGGATATGAGGCGTCGGACACTGATTGATGACTGAGTGAATGAATGAGTGAGTGAGGTAAGTAGAACATGATTATGTGTTGTCTGCTTCATTGATCTGCTGATGAAAACACTAAAGGTGATTGTGACTGTCAACTGTGACTAACACACACACACACACACACACAAAGTAAACCAGAGCAGCCACAACCAGAGCCAGAGCCAGAAACAGAAACAAACAGAGCCAGAAACCAGAGAGCCAGAGCCAGAAACAGAGCAGAGCCACAACCAGAGACAGAACCAGAACCAGAGCCACAACCAGAGGCCACACCACAGCCACAACAGCCCACAACCAGAACCAGAGCCACAGCCAGAGCAGAGCCAGAACCATGGCCGAACCAGAGCAGAGAAAGAGCCAGAACCCAGAGCCAGAACCAGAGCCAGAGCCAGAACCAGCCAGACCAGAGCCAGAGCAGAGCCAGAGCCAGAGCCAGAGCAACCAGAGCAGAGAGCAGAGACAGAGCCAGGGCAGACAACAGAGAGCCAGAGCCACAGCCAGAACCAGAGCCAAAACCAGATCCACAACCAGAGGCAGAGTCACAACCAGTCTCAACCAGAGGCAGAGACACAACCTGAACCACAGCTACAACCAGAGCCACAGCCACAACCACAGCCACATCCAAAACCAGAACCAGGCCAGAGCCAGAGAGCCAAAGAGCCAGAGCCAGAGCCAGAGCCAGAGCCAGAGCAGAGCAGCCAGCCAGCCAGAGCCACAACCAGAGCAACAACCAGAGCAAGAACCAGAGCCACAACCAAAGAAAGAGCCAGAAACAGAGCAAGAACCAGAACCATAGCCAGAACCACAGCAGAGCCAGAGCCAGAGCCAGAGCAACAGACCAGAACCAGAACCAGAACCAACCAGAGCCACAGCCAGAGCCAGAGCAAGAGCAAGCAAGAGCAAGAGCAGAGAACCAGAGAAACAACCAGAACACAGAGACCAGAGCAGAGCCAGAACCAGAACCACCAGATCCAGAGAAAGAACCAGAGCCAAGAGCCACAGCCCAGAGCCAGAGCCAGAGCAAGAGCAAGAGCCAGAGCCAGAACCAGAACCAGAACCAGAACTACAGCCACAACCACAGCCACAACTGAGCCAGAGCCAGAGCCAGATCCAGAGCAACAGAACCAGCCAGAACAGCCAGATCCAGAGCAACAGAGAACCAGAGCCAGAACCAGAGCAGAACCAGAGCCAGAGAGCCAAGAGCAAGAGCCAGAACCAGAGCCAACCAGAACCACCAGAGAAAGAACCAGAGCAAGCCCAGAGAAAGCCAGAACCAGAGCCAGAGCCAGAACCAGAGAGACCAGAGCCAGAGCCAGAGCAAGAGCCAGAACCAGAACCAGAACCAGAACCAGAACCACAGCCACAACCACAGCCACACAGCCAGAACCAGAGCCAGAGCCAGAGCCAGAGAACAACCTGAACCAGAGCCACAACCACAGCCACAGCCACAACCAGAGCCACAACCCCAGAGCCACAACCAGAGCCACAGCCACAGCCAGCCACCACAGCCAGAGCCATGAGCCAACAGCCATCACACCAGACAACCATAACCAGAGCCACAACCAGAGGCAGAGCCACAGCCACAGCCACAGCCACAGCCAGCCACAGCCACACACCACAACCACACAGCCACAGCCACAACCAGAGCCACAACCAGAACCAGAGCCAAAACCAGCCACAACCAGAGCAGAGCCACAACCAGCCACAACCACAACCAGAGAGCCACAACCAGAGCCAAAGCCAAAGCCAGCCAGACCACAGAGCCAAAACCAGAGCCAGAATCAGAGTCACAACCAGAGCCAAAACCAGAGCCACAGCCAGAGCCAGAATCAGAGTCACAACCAGAGCCAAAACCAGGCCACCAGAGCAGAGCCACACCACAGCCACAGCCAGAGCCACAACCAGAGCCACAAGAGCCAAAGCCAAAGCCAGAGCCAGAGCCATCAAAACCAGAGCCAGAATCAGAGTCACAACCAGAGCCAAAACCAGAGCCACAGCCAGAGCCCAAAACCAGAGCCACAACCAGAGCCAAAACCGGAGCCACAACCAGAGCCGCTCTGAGCTAACAGCTAACTGCTAACAACTAACTGCTCTTTGCTAATAACTAACTGCTCTTTGCTAACAACTAACTGCTCTTTGCTAACAGCTAACTGCTCTGAGCTAACTGCTTTGTGGTAACAGCTAACTGCTCTGAGCTAACTGCTCTGTGATAACTGCTCTGTGCTCTGAGCTAACTGCTGAGAGGGAGGGAGAGAGAACAAGGGAACTGACCTGTCACTGTGTTAGGTCTACATCTCTGTGACACACACACGAGTGAACGAGTCTCAGTGGACACAAGGACATTTGTCATGTGTTTATTTTTAAGTGTTCAGAGCCAGAGCCACAACCAGAACCAGAGCCAAAACCAGAGCCACAACCAGAGCCTCAACCAGAGGCAGAGACACAACCTGGACCACAGCTACAACCAGAGCCACAGCCACAGCCACAGCCACAGCCACAACCACAACCCAGAGCCAGAGCCAGAGCCACAACCAGAGCCTCGACCAGAGGCAGAGCCATAACCAGAGGTACAACCAGAGCACAACCAGAATCCGAACCAGAGCCACAATCAGAGCCACAACCAGAGCCAGAGCAAAACCAGAACCAGAGCCACAGCCAGAGCCCAACCAGAGCCAAAACCAGAGCAGAGCCAGAGCCATAACCAGAGCCACAACCGAGTCACAACCAGAGCAAAACCAGATCCAGAGCCACAACTGGAGCCTCAACCAGAGCCAGAGCCAGAGCCATAACCAGAGCCACGACCGGAGTCACAACCAGAGCCACGACCGGAGTCACAACCAGAGCCACAACCGGAGTCACAACCAGAGCCAAAACCAGCCTCTCTGGTTTTTCTCTGGAACTCTGTGATAACTGCTCTGTGATAACTGCTTTGTGGTAACAGCTAACTGCTCTGAGCTAACTGCTCTGTGCTAACAGCTACATCTCTGTGACAGACACACACACACACACACACGAGTCTCAGTGGACATTTGTCATGTGTTTATTTTTAAGTATCAGATGAAACCAGGTCAAAGGTCAGCAGCGAGGGTTCGCCTCACTCTGAAACTCAGGAAACACAAATGTCCTCGACAGGAAACTCGGTCTCAAATCACAAGAATTAAGGATCAACACAGTGAGGACACATGTGAGGACACATATGAGGACACATGAGGACAAATATGAGGACACAGACAGACACCGGGACACACACACAGCAGCTGTTGCTCGTCACTTAAATTAGAAATGGTATCAGAGTTGCAGATAAAGTGTCTTCATGTGCTGCTCACTGTCTGACTGAACAATACAAAATAACACAAAAACAATACAAAAACAACACAAAACACACTTTCACTCAGGTTCACCTCAGTGACACAAAGTGACCACACGAAGCAGAAAGGGGTTTACAGACGTCCGTGTCACACAAACTGTACAAAATAATAACAATCGTTCTTTAAATCTGAACTACACGACGGCAGCCCTGACTCCTCCCCCTCAGCAGCCCTGACTCCTCTCCCTCAGCAGCAGTAGCAGCTTCTTGTTATTTATTTATAGCTGCTCGTTTCCCGCAGGGAGAAAAGTAATTGAAACCAAATGTGTTGCTGGGTCTGATTCCGAGGAGTGAGGCGGTCATTCCACCACACCACCGCGGCCCCGCCCCCTCCTCTGTGTGTGTGTGTGTGTGGCTTCATGACTGTTTCATTAGTGGAAGCAAAATGGAATAAAAAGAAAAAAAACTTTCCAACTTCAGAACAAATCAATTCATTTAGCTTCTTCAGTCTGTGAGCGGTGTGTTTGGAAACCCTCACAGGACAACATTAATGTGTTCACAACATTAATGTGTTCACAGCGTCACAGATTCCTCCTGAAAGGTCTTTAGCATCAAAAGTGCAGGGAAATCATTCACTCTGAGAGAAAACATGGCTGCCAGCGAGGACACAAGGAAATTTTATTTTAACTAAAGACTCGTGTCTACGATGTCTAAGTCACATGATCACATCTTTATCTCACTGTGAGACAGGAAACTGAAGTTTGTAAAGCACTCACTCTCCCACACACACACACTGCTGCCTCCATCACTAAGTTCTAATGTTTTATTTTGTCACTTCAGTGTTTAAAATCCTTTGTTCAGACTTACCTCAGTGACACAAAGTGACCATGCGAGGCAGCAGAGGAGCAGCAGCTAAAATCACTGAATTTCTCTCTGAGGTTTGGTGTGTGAGTGTGTGAGTGTGTGTGTGTGTGAGTGTGTGAGCGGTTTCCTGTCTCACAGAGAGACAAAGTGAGAAAATAAAGTGGAAACAGAGTTTTCTTTATGTTCCACCTCCTGGAGGAATGAGGCTCAGCCTTGTCCCCGCCCACCACAGTCACTCACTCTGTCCACACCAGGCGCTGAAATCAAACTCACCATGTTTTCTTTTTTCTTCTTTGTTGACAGAGTCTTTAGTTTCCTGCTCAGCAGAGTGAGGCCTTCACTGACCAGCCCAGTCTCTGTATGTGTGTCTGTCTGTCTCACAGTGTCTCAGTGTCTCGCGGCCTGTTTCCTCCTCTGCTCTGTCCTCCTGACACATGTGGGCTTCTGCTCCCAACTTTTAAAAGGGCAGGGCTTTTCCCCCCACACTGTTGTGTTGTCATGACAACCCCTCCTTCTTCAGCTGTGTGTGTGTGTTTTTTTTTAGTTTTAGCCCCGCCCTTGTGCATGTCTGGATTTATATTTAGTCTGTTTTTATTGGACATGTGAGCAGAGACAAGGATCAAGTGTCAGGAAGACACAACAACAGGGTGCGCTGTGTCACACTCATCAACATTAAAAATCATTTGCATATTTTATCCCTTTGATAAATTTTCATATTTTTGTTAATAAAGTTTTTGAATAATTTAATGTTTGAATGTTGGATGACTGAGTGGTTGGATGGATGAGTGGTTGGATGACTGAGTGGTTGGATGGTTGGATGAGTGAGTGGTTGGATGGATGGGTGGTTTGATGAGTGGGTGGTTCGATGGATGATTGAGTGCTTGGATGGATGACTGATTGGTTGGATGAGTGGATGGTTGGATGAGTGAGTGATTGGATGAATGAGTGGTTGGATGGATGAATGAGTGGTTAGATGACTGAGTGGTTGGATGACTGAGCGGTTGGATGATATAATGGTTGGATGACATAATGGTTGGATGACATAATGATTGGATGAGTGAGTGGTTGGATGAATGAGTGAGTGGTTAGATGGTTGGATGACTGAGTGGTTGGATGAACATAAAACATTTTGACCTCAGTACACCAGAGCTCCTCCCCCCAGCTCTTTTGCTCCGCCCCCTCACCAGACACACAGTACAGTGACATTTTTTCTGATGTGGGAGAAAAAAAAGAACAAAGACTGTGTGTGTGTCTGTGTCTGTGTGTGTGTGTGTGATCATGAATGTTTTTCTTGTATTAAATCCGCTGGAGAGTCTTGCAGGACAGAGACAGACAGATACAGAGACAGAGACATACACAGACAGAGACAGAGACAGACACAGAGACAGACACAGGGACTTTAAATACCTGCGCTCCGATTTGTTTTGTGTGACAACAAAGAGCAGAATTATTCAGCATGTGCAGTCACATGACATTGTTGTGGACGCGTCATGTTTGAAACAGATCGATCTGAACTTAACGACATCGCTGCTCGCATGGAAAACCACGTCAGAGCAAATCCATGAAATGTTTTTTAGTGACATCGTCAGAGCGGAGAAAAAATCCCTCGTCTCACTGTGATCATCAGGAGGAAGTGACACGTCAACCAGAGGCTGCACTCCAATCAATACACACACACACACACACACACAGGCTGTGGCTCAGAACATAACTTCGGCTTAAAATTGATTTTTAAATTGCAGATATTTGAGATTCTAACACTAACTCTGCATCAGCTTAAGTTTCTCTGATCTCTACATCACTAAAGTGTCTTCATGTGCTGCTCACTGTCTGACTGAACAACACAAAAACAACACAAAAACACACTTTCACTCGGGTTCACCTCAGTGAAACAAAGTGACCACACGAAGCAGCAGAAAGTAAGTTGTTTACAGACGTCTGTTTCACACAAACTGTTACAAAATAACAACAATAGTTCTTTAAATCTGAACTACACAACGGCAACCAGACTCCTCCCCCTCAGCAGCCCTGACCCTGCCGTGGTTTTCCATGCGAGCAGCGATGTCGTTAAGTTCAGATCGATCTGTTTCAAACATGACGCGTCCACAACGATGTCATGTGACTGCACACGCTGAATAATTCTGCTCTTTGTTAAATCAAATCAGAGCACAGGTATTCAAAGTCCCTGTGTCTGTGTCTGTGTCTCTGTCCCTGTGTCTGTCTCTATGTCTCTGTCTGTCTCTGTGAGATTCTAAAACAAACTCTGCATCAGTTTAAGTTTCTCTGATCTCTACGTCACATGATCACGTCTTTATCTCACTGTGAGAGAGGAAACTGAAGTTTGTAAAGCACTCACACACTCACACCAAACCTTACAGAGAAAACCAGTGATTCCTCTGCTGCCTCGTGTGGTCACTTTGTGTCACTGAGGTCAGTCTGAACAAAGGATTTTAAACACTGACAAAATAAAACATTAGAACTGATGACTGTGATGAAGGCAGCAGTGTGTGTGTGGTAGAGTGTGTGTGTGTGTGTGTGTGTGTGTGTGGGAGAGTGAGTGCTTTACAAACTTCAGTTTCCTGTCTCACAGTGAGATGAAGACGTGATCATGTGACACAGATATTAAAAGATATCTGTCTCTTCTCCAACACAACAATGCTGTTCCAGCAAGGACGACGACGACAACAGCAACACAACAACGATGACTCAGCCCACTTTGAGGAAGAAAACAGCATGATGATACTGAGCTAAGGGGGAGTAGAAGTGTACAGTGAAAAAGAGGACGTGGTGGACATGGTGGACGTGGTGGACATGACGGACATGACGGACGTGGTGGACGTGGCGGACGTGGCAGAAATGGCGGACGTGGCTGATGTGGTGGATGTGGTGGATGTGTTGGGCGTGGCGGATGTGGTGGGCGTGGCAGACGTGGCGGATGTGGCGGACATGGAGGAAATGGTGGACGTGGCAGACGTGGTGGACGTGGTGGACGTGGTGGACATGGTGGCAATGGCGAACGTGGCGGACAGGGGGGACGTGGCTGATGTGGTGGACATCACTGTTTTCAGAGACGACAAACAAACGTTTGAGTTGGAACAGTTTGGTTGTCAACTTTGGAAGCTGCTTTTTCTCTTGTTGTTTTTACTCACAATCCCCCTGTGTTCTGGCTGAACATCTCATCTCTCAGTCTGTCTCTCTCTCTCTCTATCTCTCTCTCTGTCTGTCTGACATCATCATTGGACTCCATGGACAACCACAAGTTTGTGTGTGTCCACTGTGTGTGTGTGTGTTCCAGTAAATCCTGAGGCTTCAGTGTGTGAGGACAGGTATAAAGGACCTTCCGGGGTCGTTCAGCTCTCACTGCTTTGAGGACTTATTACCTGCTCTATGTGTGTGTGTGTGTGTGTGTGTGTGTGTGTGTGTGTGTGTGAACACACCGCCGACTGTGCAAGGAAACAGGATTCACATAAAAAGCAATTTCATCCATGCCTCACCTCATCAGTGATTCCACACACACACACACACACACAGTGGACATGTTAGTGAATCCAGGTTTCATTTGACCTTTAGCTGGTCATGGACATATATGTCTCACTGTGTGTGTGTGTGCGTCTGTGAATAGACTTAATATTGCAGAAAAGGCAACAATGTCAGTGACAGAGGTGAAAGGTCAGTAAAGGTCACCAGCTGGACCAGAATCCTCAACCACGACCAGACCACGAACATCCCAACTAAGCATGAGGACCAAGACGGAGGCTGACTGACAGGAGATGGATGAGTGAGTGAGTGAGTGAGTGAGTGAGCAGCTGCCACTCATACACGTGCCAAACTCACGTCGCCTTGTGTCGCCGCTGGAGTGAGGCCTGTGAGCTCCGCACTCACGACTCAGCGTTCCTGTGGCCACGCCCACATCTGTCTGTGGAGAGGAAAACAGCGTGTGAGTGAAAACAGGGAGGGCGGGGCCGCTGACACGAGGCCCCCTGCTGTTCCACACATGACAGCGTCACAGGCTTCCACGACAAGTCATTAAAGAGCTGCTTCTGAGCCACAGGACAGACAGACAGACAGACAGACACACACACACGCACGTATGCACACACACTTTATATGCAGTGTTTAGAGACTTTCACACCCTGGGACCTGTTTTCCAAAAAAAACAAATCATCTCACTGTGACAAAAACACAATGTGGATGAAAAGTTTGTACGATTAAAAAAAACTTGGACTCGTTTTCATGTGAAATGTTACTCAACACAAACACGACGATCAACACTTCTGTTTGTTTATGCACAAGCGCGTGTGTCTGTGTGTGTGTGTGTGTCAGCAGAGCACAGTGTTTAACAAATGAGTGCCGGCTCGTGGACACTGAGGCCAGCGACCTCTGCTCGAGAGTGGACCAACAATAAATCAGAGAAATCAATAAGAGCAAGCCTGAGGTAATCAGTATCAATGATTCTGAAGCTGAACCAGGTCCTCAGGGACAAGAATGATAAAAGTCCTCTGAGCTCTGAAAAACATCCCCGGGATGAAGAATGGAGAGGAGGAAAAAAAGAAAAAATTACATTGATGCTGTAGTTGTATTTTACCCAGAATCCCCTGCAGCAGTGTCCACTTCTTTGCTGTGTGATTTGTGTCATTTATTGTGTTTCCTCATCGCCTGGACTTCATCACTCACTCTTCTGTGTGAAAACAGTCACTCATTCACTCACAACAACAATAACAGCGTCACATGAACATGAACAACAGCATCACATAAAGAATAGCGTCACATGAACAACAGCGTAACATAAACAACAGCGTCACATGAACACCAGAGTCACATAAACAACATGAACAACAGCGTCACAGAACATGAAAAGTCACATGACAGCATCACATGAACACCAGCGTCACATGAACAACAGCATCACATGTCACATTAACATGAACGACAGCGCCACATGAACAATCCATGAACACATGAACAACAGCGCCACATGAACAACAGCATCCCATGAACAGCGTCACATGAACAGCGTCACATGAACAACAGCGTGCCACATGAACAACAGCGCACATGAACAACAGTGCCACATGAACAACACACATAAACAACAGCGCACATAAACAACATAAACAACAGTGTCACATGAAAATGAACAACAGCGTCACATGAACATGAACAGCGCCACATTAACGACAGTGTCACATGAACACCAGCCACATGAACACCAGCATCACATGAACAACAGCGCCACATGAACAACAGCATCCCATGAACAGCGTCACCACATGAACAACAGCGCACATGAACAACAGTGCACATGAACAACAGCGTAAACAACAGCGCGTCACATAAACAACAGCGTCCATGAACAACAACGCCACATGAAAATTAACAACAGCGCCACATGAACATGAACAGCGTCACATTGACAGTGTCACATGGACACCAGCATCACATGAAAATGAACAGCGAACGAAGGCATGAACACAATTAACAACACACATGAACAACAGCGCACATGAACAACAAAGCGCACATGAACAACAGGTCACATGAACAACAGCGCCACATGAACATGAACAGTGTCACATAAACATGAACAGTGCACATGAACAACAGCATCACATGAATGAACACTACATGAACAACAGCGTCACATGAACATGGAAAACAGCCGCGTGAACAACAGCCACATGAACAACAGCTACATGAAATGAACCACATAAACAACAGCGTTGCGTCACAAACAACAGCGTCACATGAACATGAACAACAGCATCACATGAAAATGAACAACAGCGTCACATGAACACGAACAACAGTGTCACATGAACATGAACAACAGCGTCACATGAACACGAACAACAGTGTCATATGAACATGAACATGAACAGCGTCACATGAACAACAGTGTAGCGACAGTTTTCCTATAAAAGGTCGCTAAGAGGCTTAGGTGGGCTCCAGGCAGTTACGCGTCATTCAAATGAATCCAAGTCCAGTGATGTTTATTGTTTGACGATTTATTCTTGGTTATTTGACGATTTGACGGTAAACAGAAAATATAAATCAGGAACGCCACTAACCCCCTTTCTCTCTTACCCACCGCCCGTCCGAGTGCCCAGGTGCTATAGATTAAACCACACCCATGTGTCAATCAAAACGGAAGTGACATGACCAAAAAAACAGTATGAGTGACCTTTCAAAATAAACAATAAACAAACAGACCAAATATGCATTTTGGCCCCTACAAACAGCGTCACATAAACAACAGCGTTGTGTCACATAAACAACAGCGTCACATGAACAACGGCGTCACATGAAAATGAACAACAATGTCACATAAACAACAGCGTCACATGAACATGAACAACAGCATCACTACACACTGTCACATTATTTAAAACATGTGACCATGTTTTTTACATGTCTCATGTCCCAGAATACTCTGCTTCTCTGTGTCTGTGATGTTTACTGACGTTGAGGACATTTAAAGTCGTCCATGTTTTGTTTTTTGTCCCTGTTGTCCCTCATAAGACAAAGTCACTTCAGTGTCGGGCGATAAATAATCAATTATTTCAGCTAATGACCCACAACAGTCCCGTTTAGTCAAGGTCGAGGCTGCACCGCCTGCGCCACCCCCTGCAGGGTGACATTAGTGTGGCGCTGACAGGTCGTCACAGACACGTGTCCCTCGTCTTTTGTCTTCTTCGTGTCGCTGTGGTTAATGAGACGTCGTGGATGATGAGCCTCAGGTCAGAGAGTCATGTAGAGAAAATCAGAGCAGCGTGTTTCACCTGCTGTGACCTGATGATGGCGCCGCACATCTTACTGACAAGCTTTTCATCACTTTCTTCTATTTTATTTCCTGATTATTTTTTATTTTGCAGAATATATTGTATTTGCCTTACACCTTCTGTCCTTAGACCCGCTGTCCTTACACCTTCTGTCCTTAGACCCTCAGTCCTTACACCTTCTGTCCTTAGACCCTCTGTCCTCAGTTTTAAAAGGTCAGAGGTCAAAGTTTTATTTCCTGCGACAATAATCTGCACTTACAAAGATAAGTCTTGTAATTATGTCGGATTTGTGTTTGTTAATCTGCAGCAAAGCCTGATGGGAAATGAAGCCACATTTCATTTTGTGTTTGTGTGTTTTCAATATTATTACAAGAGATGAAAAAACTCCAACAGGGAAATGACTTTCATTTGCACAGCTGCAGCTCTGTCTCCTTGTTTTTCGGCCTCTAGGAAACACAAATGTGCTCATTTTACAAAATGATGGAGTTTGAATTCATAATAGAAATAATAAAAATAATAAAAATAATAATGTTCAGAGTCAAGTTCACTTTCTGCTCATGCTGCATGATGAGAAACACACGCACACTCACTCTTAGAGAAAACATGGCTGCCAACATGGACGTCACATGTTGGCGATCGATCACATGTTGATCGCGTCTTTATCTACGTCACATGGTCGCGTCTTTATCTACGTCACATGATCGCGTCTTTATCTACGTCACATCAGCGCCACTGATCGCTCTTTATCGTCCACATGATCGATTTTTATCACGCCATTTATCGTCTTTATCTACGCCACATGATCGCATTCTTTATCTACGCCACGATCTTTTATCTGCGCCACATACGATCGATTCTTTATCTACGTCACATGATCACGTCTATATCTGCGTCACATGATCGATTCTTTATCTGCGTCACATGATCGATTCTTTATCTGCTTCACATGATCACGTCTCCATCTACCTCACATGATTGCGTCTTTATCTACGTCGCATGATCTAAGTCACATGATCGCGCTTTTTATCTACGCACATGATCGCGTTTATTTCGCCACATGACGCATTCTTTATATACGCCACATGATCGATTCTTTTTATCTACGTCACATGATAGATTCATCTATGTCACATGATTGCGTCTTTATCTACGTCACATGATCGTTTCTTTTTCTGCGTCACATGATCACGTCTTTATCTGCGTCACATGTTCGTGTGATCTGTGTCACATGATTGCGCTTCTTTATCTACACATGATCGCTTTTTTCTGGCGCCACATGATCACGTCTTTATCTGCGTCACATGTTCGTGTGATCTGTGCCGTTATGATCGAAGCGCCCATCCTCGTTTCTTATGACGCCTCCTACGACGTTTTCTTATGATTATGACGTTCTCTTATGACGTCTCCTACGATGTTCTCCTATGGCGTCTCCTACGACGTCTCCTACTACGTTCTCTTATGACGTCTCCTACAACGTTCTCCTATGACGTCGCTTACGACGTTCTCCTATGACGTCTGCTACGACGTTCTCCCATGGCGTTCTCTTATGACTTCTCCTATAGCGTCTCCCACGACGTCCTCTTATGACGTTTTCCTATGACGTTCTCCTACGATGTTCTCCTATGACGTCTCCTACAATGTTCTCCCATGACGTCTCCTGACGTTCTCCTACTATGTTCTCCTATGACGTCTCCTACAATGTTCTCCCATGACGTCTCCTACGACGTTCTCCTACGATGTTCTTCTATGATATCTCCTAGGATGTTCTCCCATGATGTCTCCTGCGATGTTCTCCTACGATGTCTCCTATGACGTTCTCCTGCGATGTTCTCCTATGATATCGCCTAGGACGTTCTCCCATGACGTCTCCTACGATGTTCTCCTGAACGTTCACCAACAGGAGAACAGGATTTAAGAATAAACTCAGTGAAGCTGCAGAAGCGTAAAGTGTGTTAAAGTGTTAGGGTTTAGGGCTTCACCTTCTTGTTTTCTGCTTTACTGACCGTAAACACACACACACACACACACATCGCATGATCAGCTGCCCGTAACTAAGGTGATGGATGATTTACAACAATCGATAACCTCGTCAGAATTATTCACCCGCTTTGACAAACTAATCCATACATGTTCTTTAGCTCGCCGTAACTCAGGAGATAAAAAGAGGCGGTGACAGTTTTGTGAATGTTACACTGTTTAATGATATTTCACAAGAAGATATTTTCAGGATCTCTAAATCATGATAAGATATTATCAAAATCTATTTGTGAAATCATATATTATATATATGTATATGATACCCTGCAAATTAGCAGGAAGCTAACTCTGGTTCAGTTACATTGAGTTGTTCATCAAAACAAGAAATGACATTGTCATTTATTGTTAATTGATGTGATCCTGTGATAAACACACGTCCACATACTCGACCTCTGACCTCTCTCTCTCTCTCTTTTTCTCTGGATATTTAAAGACGCGGAACAAAAGTGAAGCCCTGATGATTAGCACTGACTGTTGCCGGGTAATTAGAGGGAGAAGGAAGTGAGCTTTCAATTTATCCCCCCCCACACACAGACACTTGCACATGCATACACACGCACACACAGACACACACACATGCACACATGCACGCACACACACACCAAGGCTTTGTAAATGTTCATACGTACAAACAAAGCACATCTACACTGAGAAATGAAGAAGGGAAAGAAAAGAAAAAAAAACATATGTGGATGTCTCTGGACCAGATCTGTAATCTGAGACCTGTAATCTGAGACCTGCAATCCGAGCTCTGTAATCTGACCTCTGTAATATGAGCTCTGTAATCTGGATCAGATCTGTAATCTGACCTCTGTAATATGAGCTCTGTAATCTGGATCAGATCTGTAATCTTGGACCTGTAATCTGAGACTTGTAATCTGAGCTCTGTAATCTAAGACCTGTAATCTGAGACCTGTAATATGAGATCTGTAATCTCAGACCTGTAATCTGAGATCTGTAATCTGGATCAGATCTGTATTCTGAGACCTGTAATACGAGATATGTAATCTGAGACCTGTAATCTGAGATCTATAATCTGGGACCTTTAATCTGGATCAGATCTGTAATCTGAGATCTGTAATCTGACACCTGTAATATGAAATCTGTAATCTGAGAGCTGTAATCTGAGTCCTGTAATCTGAGATCTGTAATCTGAGACCTGTAATATGAGATCTGTAATCTGAGATCTGTAATCTGAGACCTGTAATCTGAGATCTGTAATCGGGGATCTGTAATCTGGACCAGATCCAGATCTGGATCAGCATATATTTTTTTTATTATTATTTTGCGCACTGTTGCCTTTTTAAAATAAATCGGGATTTCTTGAACATGTGACAATGTTGTGTGATTTCATCAGTCAAACTGAATGAGAATGTATGTGTGTGTGTGTGTGTGTAAAAACTGACACGAGTCACCTGATGTTTTTACAGTGTAACAATAAATTATTAATTTTGTAGTTTCATCAAAACCTTTAATGAGCTTGTTAAAAGCTTTAGGGACAAAGATCCTGACTACAGACAGAAGCTTCACTACAGACAGGCGCTCACTACAAACAGACGCTTCACTAAAGACAGATGCTTCACTAAAGACAGATGCTTCACTAAAGACAGATGCTTCACTACAGACAGACGCTTCACTACAGACAGACGCTTCACTACAGACAGACACTTCACTACAGACAGACGCTTCACTACAGACAGACACTTCACTACAGACAGACGCTTCACTACAGACAGCCACTGACAGACGCCACTACAGACAGACAGACACTTCACTATAGACAGACGCTTCACTACAGACAGACACTTCACGACAGACAGACGCTCACTACAGACACTTCACTACAGACAGACACTTCACTACAGACAAACAGATGCTTCACTAAAGACAAACAGATGCTTCACTATCGACAAACAGATGCTTCACTATCAACAAACAGATGCTTCACTACAGACAAACAGATGCTTCACTATCGACAAACAGATGCTTCACTACAGACAAACAGATGCTTCACTACAGACAAACAGATGCTTCACTACAGACAAACAGATGCTTCACTACAAACAGACGTTTACTACAGACAGATGCTTTACTACAGACAGACGCTCACAACAGACAGACACTTCACTACAGACAGACACTCACTACAGACAGACACTTCACTACAGACAGACGCTTCACTACAGACAGATGCTTCACTACATACAGATGCTTCACGACAGACAGACACTCACTACAGACACTTCACTACGAACAGATGCTTCACTACAGACAGACACTCACTACAGATAGATGCTTCACTACAGCGCTCACTACAAACACACACACACACACACACACAACATAAACCAGTAAATGGACAGAAACCACTTTGATCCAGATTCAGCAGAATCTTTATCTGAGTCTCCTCACGTTTCTTCCTCAGGCCAAGAACTCATCAGGAATCAAAAATCTGATTCTGCACAGATCTAGACCAGCGTAATCTAAAGACCAAGACCAGAGTGTACCAAAGACCAGGACCAGAACAAACCTAAGATCAGAGTGTACCACAGATCAAGACCAGAAATCACCTGGGACCAAGACCAGTTCTGGGTTTTTCGTCAAGACTGACTTTGGTCCTGGTCTTGGTTTAAGTCGACTCTTGAAACCAACACTAACATTTATGAATTCAAACACAGAGAGGATTAATCAGGACTAAGCTGGTGGATCTGGACCTGGTAGTGGTCCTGGAGGACCCACATGCAGGATCTGCACAGACCAAGATGAATCAAAATCTGCCTCCTCATCACTGAGACCACAGAGAAGAGCGTCTTACCTCTGAGTCACACAGGACCACAGGAGCAGCTTCAGAGAAGTCCAAGTCTGGATCAGGGGCTGGAGTCCAACAGAACCAGAACCAGATGGGTCATCTCTTCTGGTTCCCCTCAGGGGAACAGTGCTGGGATCGCAGAAGAAAAACAGGACACCAACAGGCGGTGGAGATATTCCTGACCGTGTGGAGAAGAACTGAGCATCCTTCAGCAGAGACCACTTAGATCCTCCAGGAGGGATCTGAGGAGGAGGAGGAGGAGGAGGAAGAGGAGAGGAACCGAGGAGTGAGGAGGAAGAGGAGAGGAACCCACCGCGGCTGCTGCATCAACAACATCACAGCTGAGTTTTATCTGAGAGAAAAGACAAGAGAGGATCATGGGAGAAAGAGAGAAAGAGAGAGAGACAGAGACAGAGACAGAGAGAGAGAGAGAGAGAGACAGAGACAGAGAGAGAGACACAGAGAGAGATAGAGAGAGGGGATGTGTGTGTGTGTGAAAAAGAGACAGGAGAGCGCAGCGGATGAAGGAGCAGGAGGCTGTGAGCTCAAGAGAACACAGACAGGGAGAGAGAGAGAGAGAGAGAGACTGTCGGTGACTACATTATCAGAGGAGGAGGAGTTTCCTGCAGCAGAGCGAGAGAGAGAGAGGGAGAGGGAGAGGGAGAGAGAGGAAAGCCTGGTTGTGTTTACATGAAAACCAGTCAGAGAATCAAGAAAAAAAGCGTTTTTTATCAAATCCGCGTGAAAACAAAATAACCACAGGATAATTGGTGGAGCTATAACTCTGTGTCAACAGCAGACAACAACATACATAAGAGAATTCACGTACTTACATTAACATCTATATCGACGTAAAGGTTAACGTTTGTGTACTTACGTTAACATCTATATCGACGTAAAGGTTAATGTTCACTTACTTACGTTGACTTCTA